>NC_057810.1:326795863-326993677 GCF_018294505.1 Triticum aestivum | reverse complement strand
ACGGTGGCGCTAAAGTGAGCCTGAGCGCAGAATGCTAATTATACGCTCCGGCCAGATCGCATGGGTCACTCGGCCTAATCAACGATTTTTTATTCCACCTGATCGTAAACTCTTTTGGTATATATGGTAATAGAATTAAAACGGTTACTATGTGCAGACACGGTCCCCGCTCCGCCAAATCGTGCCACTTTTTTCCCACCTTGATAGTAAAACCTTTGGTGAATATAGTAACAGAATTAAATTAATTACTATATGCATGGTCGCAGTTCCTGATCCACCAAACCAATCCACTTTTTTGCTTGTATGAAGAGTGTCCGCTTCTAGTAATGGTAATGGTGTTACGAGCCAATTGCAAGTAGGTAGTTTGTGATGATTGTATTACTATATGGTAATTAGAACTACTATGGCCATGTATAGATGGATATCACCACAATGTGAGTGTTTTTACTGTCTGTCTGTCTAACTTAGAGACGGTAGTAAATTCCTAGTCAGCATGTAGTAACCTATTTGTAGCTTTTACTACAACTGGTAGATTTTACTAATCCAGGAGACATGTGGATAGGATCATACGAGTGGTGTTTTTGTTACCATCATTAATTACTACGTAGTCAAAGGCTTTTTAGTCGAGCATAGGATCCTGGGCTGGTAATTACTAGAGCAAAGGCACATGTAGTAATTTTTTGCGTCTGTTACGATGGTTTCAAGAGTTGGTTATGATTAGACGATTAGGCGGATGGCACCGGGCCTAGTTTCGCGGGAGTTATGCCCGTTGCTTGACCAGCGCGCAGAATAAAGAGTATGCGCTCAGGCTCAGTTTAGCAAACCTATATATATATATATGGCCAATGAAGAAAAATTACAGAGACAGTGAAGACAATGCAAAGTTGAAGAATTTGAACAACTGAGGTATTTCAAAAACTGAGGAAAAACTCAAATTGAAGATTTTCAACTTTTGGTGGTGGCGTCACCCACTGTATAAGAATGATGGTTTCAGACACCGCGTACAATTGTCGTAGGGCTCTGAGAATCAAATTCTTCGTTAATTTCTTCACAGTTAGAGTGTTAGTCTTCATTGATTGAAGAAAAACGTTTCTTCGCGTGTTGCACATCTAAGTCATCAATTTTGCATAAGTGTTAGGATGAGTGTCCTTTTCAAAGAACATTTGAAGATTCTAGTATATTTAGCTCACACCTCAACTTGCTAAATCTCTTCTCATCCAAGGGCTTTGTGAAGATATCGGCTAGCTGTTCTTCAGCCCGTACATGCTCAATAGAGACGTCGCCCTTCCACACATGATCACGAAGAAAATGATGACGAATTTGGATGTGCTTTGTCTTCGAGTGCTGAATTGGGTTGTGAGCAATCTTGATTGCACTCTCATTGTCATAGTAGAGAAGCACATTCTTCATGTTGACGCCGTAGTCCTTGAGAGTTTGCTTCATCCACAACAATTGAGCACAGCAAGAACCAGTAGCAATGTACTCAGCTTCAGCTGTAGATAGTGATACGCAGTTCTGTTTCTTCGAGGACCAACAGACCAAGGATCGTCCGAGGAAATGGCATGTGCCGGATGTTGACTTGCGATCCACACGATCACCAGCATAGTCAGAGTTCGAATATCCAATGAGATCAAAAGCCGAGCCCTTGGGGTACCATAATCCAAGTGTTGGTGTGTGAGCTATATATCGAAGAATATGCTTCACAGCCTTATGGTGTGATTCCTTCGGTGTAGCTTGAAATCAGGCACACATGCAAACACTAAGCATAATATCTGGCCTAGATGCACATAAATACAATAAAGGGCCAATCATGGAGCGGTATACCTTTTGATCGAAGTCGATACCATTTTCATCAGTGCATAGATGGCCACTTGTGGGCATAGGAATTTTGACCCCTTTGCAATCTTCCATGGCAAATTTCCCCAATACACTTTGAGGTATTTCTCCTGAGATATGAATATGCCATTGCACTATTGACGAATTTGAAGACCTAAAAAGAATTACAATTCTCCCATCATAGACATTTGATATTCTTCACTCATCATATAGGCAAATTCATCACTGTAACATTGGTCAGTACAGCCAAAAATGATAACATCAACATAAATTTGGCATAAAAACAGTTCACCATCATAAGATTTAGTGAAAAGAGTTGGGTCGAGTGAACCAGGTTTGAAGCCTTTCTTCATGAGGAATTCCTTCAAATTATCATACCACGCCCGAGGGGCCTGCTTGAGGCCATACAAGGCCTTATTGAGTCTGAAGACTTTGTCAGGATGCTCTGGATCTTCAAAACCTCGGGGTTGAGCAACATATACTTCTTCCTCAAGCTTACCATTGAGGAATGCACTTTTCACATCCATTTGTTGTAAGATGATATCATGATGGTTAGCATAAGCAAGTAATATGCGAATAGCCTCAAGTCTAGCAACAGGTGCAAAAGTTTCATCAAAATCAATTCCCTCAACCTGTGTGTAGCCTTGAGCTACAAGCCGTGCCTTATTCCTCACCACAAGGCCATTTTCATCTTGCTTGTTGCGGTAGATCCACTTTGTGCCAATGATGTTGTGCTTGCGAGGATCTGGACGATTGACCAGTTCCCAGACGTTGTTGAGCTCGAACTGATGTAATTCTTCTTGCATAGCTTGAATCCACTCAGGCTACAGAAATGATTCATCTACCTTAGTGGGCTCTGTGATAGAGACAAAAGCATAGTGCCCACAAAAGTTAGACAAATATGAAGCTCTTGAGCGTGTGAGAGGACCTGGTGCTTCAATGTCATCGATGATTCTCTCAATTTGCACTTCGTTTGCAACGCGAGGATGAGCGGGTTGTCGTCGAGGAATTTTATCCGCATTTTCTTCAGGACCATTTTCCTCAACACCATTTTCCTTAGGTGCACTAGCTCGATGTTCTTCACGTTCTAGAATGAATTCTTCAGCAGATTCTTCGGTAGGAATGACATCCTCAGTAGCCTTGAACTTGATAGATTCCTCAGGTGTTGGTTCATCTATCACAGAAGGTAGGTGCTCTCTTTGCGAGCCATTAGTTTCATCGAACCGCACATCTACAGTTTCAACAACTTTGTGAAGAACGTTGTTGAAGACTCTGTAGGTGTGCGAGTCCTTTCCGTAACCAAGCATAAAACCCTCATGTGCTTTCGGTGCGAATTTAGAATTGTGATGAGGATCTCTAATCCAACATTTAGCACCGAAGACTTTGAAATAACTCACATTGGGTTTCTTGTCAGTGAGGAGTTCATAAGTAGTCTTCTTGAAGAATTTGTGAAGATATACTCTGTTGATGATGTGGCACGCAGTATCAATTGCCTCAATCCAGAAACAATGAGGCATCTTGTATTCATCAAGTATAGTGCGAGACATCTTAACAAGAGTTCTGTTCTTGCACTCCACGACACCATTCTGCTGAGGAGTATAAGGAGCAGATAACTCATGAGTAATACCAAGTTCATCAAGATAGTCATCAAGACTGGAATTCTTGAACTCAGTTCCATTGTCACTTCTGATGTGCTTGATCTTCACACCAAAGTTGGTTGAAGCCCTCGAGGAAAATCGTTTGAAGACTTCCTGCACCTCATGTTTGTAAGTGACACTGTGCACCCATGTGTAACGAGAATAATCATCAACAATAACAAAGCCATATAGAGATGCATCATTTGTAACTGCACAATAATGATTAGGGCCAAAGAGATCCATGTGAAGCAATTCAAATGGTCGAGTGGTAGTCATGATAGTCTTCGCTGGATGTTTGGCCTTGGTCATCTTTCTAGCTTCATGGGCTCCACATAAATGATCCTTGAGGAATTTGACATTCTCAATGCCAATGACATGCTTTTTCTTCGTAAGCGTGTGCAGATTCCTCATGCCAGCATGACCAAGTCGTCGATGCCATAGCCAGCCTTCTGAAGTTTTTGCAAGTAGGCATATGGCCAGTTGTGGTCCTGTAGAGAAATCAACAATATACAAGTCTCCTCTCCTAAAGCCTTTGAAGAATTTGGAATTGTCAGCCTCCATGATCACAACACAACGATATTTGCCAAAGACAACAACCATATCGAGACCGCAAAGCATTGAGACAGACATGAGGTTGTATCCTAAGGACTCGACAAGCATGACTTTGTCCATGTGTCGATCCTTTGAGATCGCAACTGAGGGAGTCCCGGATTAGGGGGTGTCCGGATAGCCGAGCTACCACCGTTGGCCGGACTCCTGGACTATGAAGATACAAGATTGAAGAATCCGTCCCGTGTCTGGATGGGACTTTCCTTGGTGTGGAAGGCAATCTTGGCAATACGGATATGTAGATCTCCTACCATTGTAACTGACTCTGTGTAACCCTGGCCCTCTCCGGTGTCTATATAAACCGGAGGGTTTTAGTCCGTAGGACGAACAACAATCATACCATAGGCTAGCTTCTAGGGTTTAGCCTCTTGGATCTCATGGTAGATCTACTCTTGTACTACCCATATCATCAATATTAATCAACCAGGAGTAGGGTTTTACCTCCGTCGAGAGGGCCCGAACCTGGGTAAAAACATCGTGTCCCTTGTCTCCTGTTACCATCTGCCTAGACGCACAGTTCGGGACCCCCTACCCGAGATCTGCCGGTTTTGACACCGACATTGGTGCTTTCATTGAGAGTTCCTCTGTGTTGTCGCCGTCAGGAAGGATGCCTCATCCCGTCTTTAAAGACGGCACCATTGCTAAAGGAGCTTTGGCCACCGGCCAGACTCTCCGGCTAGGCAGTTTTCTTATGACCGCCTGTTCGGCCGCCGCGCCGACGATGACTTCTCGGGTCATCGAAAGCAATCTTCACGTTAACTCGGAACTTGCCGAGCAGCTAGATCCGATGGAGCTCTCCTCCTTAAACGAGCTCTTGGATCGCATCGCTGCCCTGGGAGTCACTACAGACTACGATCAGATTGGGCCTAAAACCGATCTGAGAGAGATCAACTCTCCCCAGGCTACCCACCATGTTGCTGTGGTGGAGGAACAGTACAGCGACCCTTCTTCTATATTAAGGACTAGCTATGTCCGGATTCCCGACCCCTCCATGCCGGATTCCCGCGGAGGGACGGACGTCGATCAAGTCCTGAACCTAAAGTCAAGCAGCGGGCTGGATTCATTGGACAATATCCAAAAACCCAAGCTTCCAAGTTCGGAAACTTTTCATCCCTTGAGTCTTAGATTGGATGGGGTTCCAAATTTAATTCCACCCGCCCACCCAAACATAAGCGATCTATCCCAAATCCGTCAAGAGCCCGCTGAAACAGTACACCATTACTGGGCCGGATTCCTCCTGGTTATGGACAGGATAAAGGACTGTCGCGAGGAAGACGCAATTTCACTTTTCTGCAATAATTGCACAGACAAGGGAATCCTAAACGCCATATGTCGTCGTGAAATTACACGCTTTGCCGACTTGGCGTCCATAGTACAAAAGTACTGTGCGATAGAGAGCGCCTGGAAAACCGAAACCAAATTTTGGGATAATCCGGCCCCGAATACAACCCTAGTCCGAAATAAAAGGGTGCATCCTCGCCAGACACCTGGGGTAAATACCAAAAAGCAAAAAAACCCTAAAGGGCATGGAACCGTACTGGAGGGATGGCTCAATGGACCCTGCAAAATTCATAGTACAGAGGGTGCCACTCCAACTCATAGCCTTCGAGCATGTTGGATACTACGGCAGGTGGCCAAAAGTGGCGAAGAGCTTCTAGCTCCAGAGAACCAGCCCAGCAACACCAGTACGGTATTAACAGTCTTCGATACTTTCGCATCAAATAATATGCGGAGACGAACACTCCGCAGCCTTGCCGAAGTCTACCAAGTAGCAACAATAAACCCATGGAGTGACACGGCTATTACCTTTAATGCCAGTAACGAACCTAAATTCCGAACAGCCCGAGCACCAGCCGCATTGGTCCTCAGTCCAATAGTGGACGGCTTTCGCCTTACTAAGGTGCTCATGGACGGCGGCAGAGGATTAAACCTCATTTACGAGGAAACCCTTCGAAAAATGGAAATAGACTGGAGCCGCATTGAGCGAAGTAGCATAACCTTCAGAGGAATAATCCCCAGTCGGGAAGCATGTTGTACAGGAAAAATCACACTGGATGTGGTGTTCGGCACACCGGATAATTACAGGTCCGAGGAAGTCACATTCCAAGTGGCCCCGTTCAGCAGCGGATACCACGCTCTATTAGGGCGAGAGGCATTCACAATTTTTCAAGCTATACCCCATTACGGGTACATGAAGCTCAAAATGCCCGGGCCCAACGGAATCATCACTCTTGCCAGTGATCCGGACATAGCACTCCGCGCTGAAAATAAGACAGCTGCACTAGCCCTCGAGGCACTATCCGAAGCCCTAGCGGCCGAGGAACTCACTGCGCTGCGCTCCACAGTGAACAGGGACGATGTGATACTCAATAAGAGATCCAAGTCCACTTCTTTTAAGCCAGCGGACGAAATAGTCAAATTCCAAGTCCATCCAACGGACCCTACAAAGACGGCCTCCATTGGGGCACAGTTAAACCCTGATGTAGACGCCGCACTACGAGAATTCCTACGGGAAAATTGGGACATTTCTGCCTGGCACCCTTCAGACATGCCAGGAATCCCACGCCGGCTGGCCGAGCATAGCCTAAATATCCTAAAAGGATTCAAGCCAGTCAAACAGGCTCTTCAGCGATTTTCCGAACCCAAGAGACAAGCAATGGGAGAGGAGCTAGCCAAACTATTGGAAGCCGGATTCATCAGAGATATAAAATATCCGGACTGGCTAGCAAACCTAGTAATGGTACCAAAGAAGGATAAATCCTGGTGCCTACGTGTCGACTTCAAGGACCTTAACAAGGCTTGCCCAAAGGACCCCTTCCCCCTCCCCCGCATCGATCAAATTATCGATGCTACCGCAGGACACGATTCATTGTGTTTCCTCGACGCATACTCCGGCTACCACCAAATTAAGATGGCAGAGCCAGACCAAGCCGCAACGGCATTCATCACTCCATACGGCCCATTCTACTTCAACACAATGCCCTTCGGGCTCAAAAACGCCGGCGTGACATATCAGCGCATGATTCAGACATGTCTGGCAAACCAGATCGGCAAAACAGTGGAGGCATACGTAGATGACGTGGTCGTCAAATCCAAGCATGTCAAAACTCTAGTAGACTACTTGAGGCTCACATTCGAGAATCTCCGAATATACGACATTAAGCTGAATCCGGAAAAATGCGTCTTCGACGTACCAGCCGGAAAGCTCTTGGGCTTCATTGTATCCGGTAGAGGAATTGAAGCAAACCCAGCCAAGATCCGAGCTCTGTCACAATTGGATATCCCAAAAGACCTCAAACAAATACAAAAATTGACTGGATGCATGGCGGCTCTAAGCCAACGCGCTCCCCGCATCGCGTAGAGCCTCCGTGGCACCTCGCCGCGCTCGTTTGCGCACCGCAGCCCCATCCCCACTTGCACCCGAGCTTCGGCCGCCGCCGAGCTCGTCGCCGGCACCACTCCGGCCACTCCCCGGCCGCGCCACCACCACAGTTGGATGCGGACGAGCGTCCGCATCCCGAAGCTGTGCTCTGCACGCCAAACCGAGCCCTGTGGGCAAAACCCGAGGCTCGCCACCGCGGCTGGCCTCGCCGGCGTCAAGCCGCCGGTGGGGTTGACCCATTTGACCACGACGGAACCCCCCCTGGGTCGATGACAGGTGGGGCCAGCCCCCCTGTTAATTAGTTTAGTTTATTTTAATTTAATTACCCCCCTGCTGACACTGACATGTGGGCCCTAGTGCCCTAATCTTTAATTAAACTAAACTAAACCCCCCCTGTTTAACCTGTGATGCTGACATATGGGTCCCACAGGTCAGGTTTGACCTGAATCTGCCCCATTGACCTGATGACGTCAAGGTGATGTCATGCTGACGCATTAAATGATTTTCTGGATTTAAAATAAATCAGAAAATCCAGAAAATTGTATAAACTTCTAAAATTCATAGAAAATCAACCGTAACTCCAAATTAAATAATTTATATATGAAAAATTATCAGAAAAATTCAAGGAATCCATCTGTACCATTTTCATGCATGTTAGAACAACTTATCACTACTGTTTAGGACAAATGAAGTGAATGACATTTAAATAACCCCATATGGAGTTTGAATTTGAATCTTGGATTCAAACCAACTTCATTTAATCTGGTTTTAGGTGCATTAGCCCAAAACACATTCATATTGCCATGTCATAGCATGCATCATATTGTGCATTGCATTGATCGTGTCTTTTCTGTATTTGTCGGTAATTGTCCCCTCTCGATAGACGTGATACCGATGATGTGATCGTTGGCACTGATGAAGACTCAATGTTATCTTCAGAAGTGCCAGGCAAGCAAAACCCCCTTGTTCATTCCGATAAAATCCCACTCTCTTGCTCCTGCTCTCTTTTAATGCATTAGGACAACACCGATTCATCTGTTACTTGCTGCGGTAGCTGAACCCCTTTATCCTCTGCATGACCTGTCATTGCCACAGTAAATAGATGAAACCCACTAGCATGAGTAGGAGTTGTTTGAGCCCTGTTGTGCCTACTCATTCATGCTTGTTTGTCATGCCTGCTACTGCTTAGAGTTGAGTCAGGTCTGATTCATCGGGGATGAATCAGAGGTGTGTGAACATGTCCTACTGTGTGTGAGCTAAGTGTGTGAATATGATTTGGTAAAGGTAGCGGTGAGAGGCCATGTAGGAGTACATGGTGGGTTGTCTCATTGCAGCCGTCCTCAGGAACTGAGTTCTGTGTTTGTGATCCATGATTCAGCTACTACCACGCATTGGGCCCGAAACCAATGGACCCTCTCGGCTTCTTGATCACCCTTGTCCTCTGTCCAGGAGTTGCAAGTAGTTTCTGGTGTTTGTAGTATGCTGGAGGCCGTGCGCAGCGCTGACCGTAGGGGTGGGCTGTGATGTGGTAGGCACGTGGCACGGTGTACCGGGCGCCCGTTTGGTGTCTCGGGAACCCTGTTCACATCGTTTGGGGCTGTGAGCGAAACTCCGGCCGGATCTCCTCATGGATGGAACCCGAATAGGCGATAAACCTGGACTAGAGACTTGAGTGTTTAGGCAGGCCATGGCCGACACCCACGTTGGGCTTCCGCTTGAAGGTTGCCGAGTACATGTCGTGTAAACGGCGGTAAGTGGTGAGAGTGTGTGTGAAGAAGTACACCCGTGCAGGGTTAACCTAATCTATTCGAATAGCCGTGTCCACGGAAAAGGACTTCTGGGTTGCTTATATCAGTTCATAGACAAGTGAAAGTGGATACTCTAAAATACGCAAGATAAGCGTGAGTGCTATGGATGGCGTTCTCGTAGGGAGACGGGAGCGGATCCATAGTGGTGTATTGATATGGTGAATATGTGGACTCGTGTGCGCCACCTCAAAAGAGTTACTCGCAGTCGTAGTTCAGGATAGCCACCGAGTCAAAGCTGGCTTGCTGCAGTTAAACCCCACCATCCCCTTTGTTGATAATGATGCATATGTAGATAGTTCTGATGTAAGTCTTGCTGGGTACATTTGTACTCACGTTTGCCTATTTATGTTTTTGCAGAGAGACTTCGGTCTCGCTAGTAGTTTCGCGTGGACTTCGACGTTTAGCTTGATACCTCAGCTACGATCTTGTGCCCTCGGCAGGATCTGATAGATAGTCGGGCTTCTCAGCCTTTTTCATTTATAGATGTCTGTACTCAGACATGATAGCTTCCGCTTGTGCTTTGACTTGTATGCTCTGATTGTTGGGTCATGAGACCCATGATTGTAATATCTCGCTCCTCGGAGCCTATTGAATAAATTACTTGAGTCGTAGAGTCATGTTGTGATGCCATGTTGTATTTGCACATATCGAGCATATTGTGTGTATGCTATTGAAATGCTTGGTATGTGTGGGATCTGACCATCTAGTTGTTTATCTTTAGTAGCCTCTCTTACCGGGAAATGTCTCCTAGTGTTTCCACCGAGCCATGGTAGCTTGCTACTGCTCCGGAACACTTAGGCTGGCCGGCATGTGTCCTTCTTCGTTCCTGTGTCTGTCCCTTCGGGGAAATGTCACGCGATGAATACCGGAGTCCTGTTAGCCCGCTACAGCCCGGTTCACCGGAGTCCTGCTAGCCCAGTGCTACAGCCTGGATTCACTCGCTGATGACCGACACGTTCGATGCTGGGTCATGGATGCCTGTCCCTGTAAGTTTGTGCCACTTTGGGTTTACGACTAGCCATGTCAGCCCGGGCTCCTTATCATATGGATGCTAGCGACACTGTCATATACGTGTGCCAAAAGGCGCAAACGGTCCCGGGTAAAGGTAAGGCGACACCCGTGGGAATACCGTGCGTGAGGCCGCAAAGTAATATGAAGTGTTACATGCTAGACCTATGTGGCATTGAGTCGGGGTCCTGACAGCGACCATACCCTCGATATCACTTCTATCTTTGCTTTGCTAGTTGCTCGCTCTATCGCTATGTTTGCTCTACCTACCACTTGTTTATCATGCCTCCCATATTGCCATGTCAAGCCTCTAACCATCCTGTCCTAGCAAACCATTGTTTGGCTATGTCACCGCTTTTGCTCAGCCCCTCTTATAGCGTTGCTAGTTGCAGGTGAAGATGAAGTTTGTTCCTTGTTGGAACATGGATATTTTGGGATATCACAATATCTCTTGTTTAATTAATGCACCTATATACTTGGTAAAGGGTGGAAGGCTCGGCCTTATGCCTGGTGTTTTGTTCCACTCTTGCCACCCTAGTTTCTGTCATACCGGTGTTATGTTCCTTGATTTTGCGTTCCTTACGCGGTTGGGTGATTTATGGGACCCCCTTAACAGTTCGCTTTGAAGAAAACTCCTCCAGCAAGGCCCAAACTTGGTTTTACCATTTGCCACCTAAGCCTTTTTCCCTTGGGTTTTCGCGAGCCCGAGGGTCATCTTTATTTACCCCCCCCCCCCGGGCCAGTGCTCCTTCGAGTGTTGGTCCAACCTGAGCGATGTCCGGCGCCCCTTGGGCAACCAGGGTCTATGCCAACCCGACATCTGGCTCATCGGGTGTGCCCTGAGGACGAGATATGTGCAGCTCCTATCGGGATTTGTCGGCACTTCAGGTGGCTTTGCTGGTCTTGTTTTACCTTTGTCGAAATGTCTTGTAAACCGGGATTCTGAGACTGATCGGGTCTCTTGGGAGAAGGAATATCCTTCGTTGACCGTGAGAGCTTGTGATGGGCTAAGTTGGGACACCCCTGCAGGGTATTATCTTTCGAAAGCCGTGCCCGCGGTTATGAGGCAGATGGGAATTTGTTAATGTCCGGTTGTAGAGAACTTGACACTTGACTTAATTAAAATGTATCAACCGCGTGTGTAGCCGTGATGGTCTCTTTTCGGCGGAGTCCGGGAAGTGAACACGGTTTGGGTTATGTATGAACGTAAGTAGTTTCAGGATCACTTCTTGATCACTTCTAGCTTCTCGACCGATGCATTGCTTCTCTTCTCGCTCTCACTTGCGTATGTTAGCCACCATATATGCTTAGTGCTTGCTGCAGTTCCACCATATTACCCCTTTCCTACCTACAAGCTTGTATAGTCTTGATCTCGTGGGTGTGAGATTGTTGAGTCCCCGTGACTCACATATTCTACCAAAACAGATGCAGGTGCCGAGGATACCAGTGCAAGTGGCGCAATCGAGCTCAAGTGGGAGTTTGTCGAGGGCCTTGGTCGTTACTACATTTCGTTTCCTGATGATCAGTAGAGGAGCCCAGTTGGGACGATCGGGGATCTAGCATTTGGGGTTATCTTCTTTTCATTTGAATTTGACCGTAGCCGGTCTATGATTGTATCTTGAATGATGTATGGATTAATTTATGTATTGTGTGAAGTGGCGATTGTAAGCCAACTCTCTTTATCCCATTCTTGTTCATTACATGGGATTGTGTGAAGATGACCCTTCTTGCGACAAAACCTACAATGCGGTTATGCCTCTAAGTCGTGCCTTGACACATGAGAGATATAGCCGCATCGTGGGCGTTACGTACCCCCTTTGCACCAAAGAGGAAACAAGGACACTGCGCAGGCCGGCGCCCGCCTGGCGCCTGCCTGGTCTTGATCGTCATGGCTTGCATCATCTCTCCGCCTCCTCGCGAGCCTTCCTGGTGAGGCCGTTCCTGAGGAAGCCTTGCGTCTTCCCCCTCGTGAGGATTGGCCCCTCGCGAGGGTCTTGAGCTTGAGCTGATGAAGATGGGCCATACTGGCCACGCTGCAGGCCGCAGGCAGGCAAGTCTGGCAACCCCCGTTCTTGGAACGCCGACAAGCATACCTCGCGGAAGTACGCAAGATGGAGAAATAGTTCTGGGGGCTGAGTTGCAGCATGTGCCCCGTGGCACCAACCAAGAGGCTGATGACATTGCCAGGAGGGTATCCAAACGGCTGCCCAGGAGCCTGGTGTTTTTTAGGAACGGCTCTTCAAGCTGTCAGCGGCACCACCACTTTCAAGAATGGCACAACCTCGGGAAGAACTCCCTCAGCCACCTACCACAGGAGCCCCGGCCTGTGGCCCCACTTCGGGAGCACGCCTACACTTGGCATTGGAGCCTCAGGAGGGATGCTGGACCAAGGAATTCAAGGAATACCTTACGCAAGGGATGCTGCTGGAGAAAGAGGAGGACGCGGAGCGCGTGGCCCGGCAGGCCACGGCCTACTGCATCCAAGACGGTGAGCTATTCCGGAAGCGACCGAATGACGTTTCCTTACGTTGCATCTCCAGGGAACAAGGGAAAGAGCTACTGGCGGACACACACAGTGGAGATTGTGGACACCACTCATCATCACGAACCCTAGTCGGCAAGGCATTTAGCGGATTCTATTGGCCAACGGCACTCAACGACATGACCGAGCTGGTGAAGTCCTGCCAGGCCTGCCAATTCCACGCCAAGCAGATCCATCAGCCAGCTCAGGGCCTACAGACCATCCCGCTCTCATGGCCGTTCGTGGTCTGGGGGCTGGATATCTTAGGCCCATTCCCTTGAGCACCTGGGGGCTACCGCTACCTCTACGTCGCCATCGACAAGTTCACCAAGTGGGCAGAGGTGGAAGCCGTCCGCACCATCCCAGCCGGCTCCGCGGTCAAGTTCATCAAAGGCCTCGTTAGCCGGTTTGGGGTCCCTAACCGCATCATCACCGACAATGGTTCGCAGTTCACTAGCAATCTCTTCAAGACGTATTGTGCTAACCTTGGAACGCATATCTGCTATGCTTCAGTGGCGCACCCCCGGAGCAATGGCCAGGCCAAACATGCCAACGCGGAGGTCCTGAGGGGCCTCAAGACCAGGACCTTCAAGAAGAAGCTGGAGGCCTGCGGCAGGGGTTGGCACGACGAGCTCCAGTCCGTGCTATGGTCCATCCGCACCACCACCACCAAGCCAACGGGCGAGACCCCGTTCTTCCTCGTCTGCGGAGCAGAAGCGGTTCTCCCTCACGAGGTCAGGCGTCGCTCCGCGCGGGTCCTGGCGTTTGATGAGGCACAGCAGGACGCCATGCGGGGGATGGACCTCGTGCTGGGGAGGAACGCCGCCATTAAGCCATGCTACGGGCGGCAAGATACCAGTAGGTGCTGCGGCGGTATCACTGTCGTAGCATCCGCTCCAGGACGCTCGAGATGGGTGACCTCGTCCTGAGGCGGGTGCTCTCCAGGGAAGGGCTGCATAAGCTCTCACCCATGTGGGAGGGCCCATTCAAGGTCATCCACGTCTTCAGGCCTGGCGCTGCGTGCCTAGAGACCCAGGACGGGGTACCCATCCCAAACGCCTGGAACATCCAGCAGCTCCGGAAGTTCTACCCCTGAAGAAAGGCCTGGTGCCTGTGAAGAAATCCCGGTGCCTGTGAAGCTCGCCGCCCGTGACACTCTCACGTAATAATGACTGCGGTTGTACATGCCCCGGAGTCTCAGGAGTGACGCCCTTGGGCCTCAGGGGCTCCCTCCCATGCCTAGTGGAGCACTTAGCTTCGTGCTGGTGAGAAGACTTGAAGACTAGACTAGGTGCCGGATGCGGCTTTTCATTTGCTTTCTGTAGTTGGCTCATTCTTCCTTGATGGAACCTTGATTGAAGTTGCTTCTGGTGTTCTTTGCTGGTTCTGTTCCATCGCCTTCTACCTCCATTTTCTGTCTTCAGCCCTTTGTCTGACTTGCTCTCTCTCGCATACCTTGCAAGGGGGCTGTACGGGTGCCCTCATGAGACTTTTTTCTTCTGATTTTTGCGAGGCACTCATGTTCGAATTCACAGCAGGAGCACCCCTCTCTGTCTGTGCCCCTCGGGTACCACGACATGTAGCGCCGGGCCATGGCCGGCAGCCCTTGCGACCGGGGTTCGGAAAATGATAGTCTCTCAACGAGTTTTTTGCAGCTCCTAAGGCACCCGGCAACGCCTGAAGCACACACCTTGCGAGGCGGAAACTACTTCAAATGTGCCAAGCTAAGTTGTTCCTACACGCCGACGTACAACAACGACGCCATGACACAACACAAGAACAATAAATGCAGCATGTTAACTAGGAAATCATAGTTTGTTTCACGCCCCCACAGGGCCCCATACTTGTCTCTCTCAATGTAGGAAGGAAGGAAAATAAAACAAAAGCAGCACGCGCCTTGCAGCAGTCCATGAGGAGGGATGTACGGCGACCTCCTTGAAAGTGCGTTATATCGACTAGAGGGGGGTGAATAGGCGACTTTTATGAATTCTTCACTGAGGAATTTGTTGGTGAGGAAATTCCTTAGCGAAGAACTACTTTCAGTGGAATAAGTACTCAAAAGTAGACATAACAGAACACAAGCATAGTCATCATGATGAAATGAAGACAAGCACAAAGTACAGAAAGCGTAAACACATGATAACACAGGATGAAGACAATTAGACTAAAGAAATTGAATTGAGGAAATTGAGAAAGTCTTCAGACAAAGTCTTCAAACAGATATGAACAAGCACACAACAACTGAAATGAGGATATGAAAGAGTTGAGGAAATAGAACAGTAAGCTTGGTGAAGACAATTATTTGGTAGACCAGTTCCAACTGCTGTCTCAATTGTACATCTGGTTGGAGTGGCTAGGTATTTAAACCTGAGGACACACGGTCCTCACCGTATTCTCCTTGAGCTAAGGTCACACAGACCTCGCCCAATCACTCGTGGTAAGTCTTCAGGTGACTTCCAAACCTTCACAGACTAGGTCACTCGGTGATCCACAATTCCTCTTGGATGCTCTAGACCATGACGCCTAACCGTCTGGAAGAAGCACAGTCTTCAAAGGTAACAAGCTTCGGATCCACGCAAGATCAATCTCTTAAGTGATGCTCAATCACTTTGGGTTTGTAGGTCTGTTGGGTTTGGGTTTTCCTCACTTGATGATTTTCGCTCAAAGTCCTCGGAGTATGGGATGCTCTCAAATGACAAGTGTCAGTTTCTCTCGGAGCAGCCAACCGCTAGTGGTTGTAGGGGCTGACTGTTTATAGCCTAGGGAGCGGCCTGACATGATAAGACATAAATGCCCTTCAATGATATGACCGTTAGGTGGGTAGATATTTTGTGACAGCTGGCGCATAGCACAACAATGGTCGGAATTTTGACTCTCAAATTCCTCAGGGCTATCATGTTCCTCATTGTGTAGGCAATTAGTACTGGCAAATTCCTAACTCCTCAGTCAGAACAAATTCCTCAGCGATTAGAAGAACTTCATTTCTATCACTAAAGAAATTGACTGAACTGTATGAGATTTCCAATGGCTTCACTCAAAGGGATTGGTAGGTGTAGGATTTTGAGTTGAGCATCACATGGAAATTTTTCCTTAGTATTTCCTCGACCCCCTTTAACAGTACGGTGTTTCCTATGACTCAAGAAAGAGAAAATGAAACTATGAAAACAAAAGTCTTCACGCTTCATGTTCCTCGAATGAATTCCAGGTCTTCAAGGTCACACCAATTTATTCACTTTCAAAGTCTCCAGAAAGTCTTCAGAAATCCAAAGTCTTCAGTTAAAGAACTTCATTTTTAGGGGTCGACTTTCTCTATAATTATCAAACTCCTCATAGACTTATAGACCTGTGTACACTCACAAACGCATCAGTCCCTTAACCTATAAGTCTTAAATACACCAAAATCACTAAGGGGCACTAGATGCACTTACAATCTCCCCCTTTTTGGTGATTGATGACAATATACATTAAGTTTTCAACGGGGATAAACATATGAAGTGTAAATACTGATATTGAGGAATTTGATAGCAAGATATAGAAGAACTCCCCCTGAAGATGTGCATAGTGAAGAATTTTTTTTTGAAGCAATGCACACTTGAAGAGTATAATCATAGAGATCTCCCCCTATATCTTGTAATTCATACACGCATTTGACATATAATCTGAAGAATTTGAAATGCATGATGAAATATGGTGACTGATGTAATTTAGCATGCGTGCATTGACATTAATGAGGAATAAGCATGCAGAAGAACTCAGCATAAGTATCAGGTCACCATAGAGTTTAAGTTTACAACTCGATCCAGCAAAGTCATCAAAAGAACGAGAGTTGTAACTTAGCAAAAAAACACCCATATAGGATAGACCCGCTTGAAGACTAACTCAAATTTCTCCCCCTTTGTCATTGAATGACCAAAAGGGTTGAAAACGAGGACTAACGCCCCTAAAGAATATCATGATGAAGGAGGAGCGCCAGCGTTGTTGGGGTCGTGTGTCGTTGTAGGGCCTGCTGAAGTGTCGTCCAAGTCTTGATACTCGTCCGTGTCGCGTGATGAAGAATATGAACTGGCTAGCAAGGAAGGAACCTTGACCTTCTTGTATTTCTTCAGTGGAGGAGCAGACCAGTCAAAATCTTCCTTGAAGCCCATTTGCTTCAGATCTTCTTCTCCATATAGATGTGACAGAATAGCCCAGGTGCGATCAAAGACTTCATGGAGGTAGTAATGGTTTTTCTTCACTACATTATGTGTAGCAGTCATGTTGTGAAGAATAGAACCAAACTGATGCTTAACCCATTTCTGGTTTCGATCCACCTTCTGGTGAAGACTAAGAAGCAGTTCACAGTCAGTCATCACATGAGGAGCAGTGGCTTGAGGATTTGGCTTGGATGCATTGGCAGCAGAATCATGAGTGGCAGAGTCATCATTGGTGGAATAGGATGCAGCTTTGAAAACTGACCATCCAATGGACGAATGCCTTCATCAATAACTGTCGGTGTCTTGCCCTTCTCATCAGCTGAGGAATATGTTCGCTTGAGGACTTCAATCGGGGGCAAGTAGCTGAGGTGATTCTGAAAATCAGCTTTGTAGTTGAGTGAAGACCTTGTTCTGAGGAATCTCATAATCCAAGGAGCATAAGGCTTCAGCTCAAACGGAGAAAGTGCAACATTTGCCAGAGTCCTCATGAAGAAATCATGATAATTGACAGGGATGCCATCATGATGTTGAATAGCAGATTCCTCATGATGCCAACAATTTCCTCATCAGATGAGTCATGGCCTTTGATAGGACTGAAAGTCTTCGTCAGAATGCGATAGACTGTTCTTGGCACATACAACAATTCCTTCACGAGGAATTTGGTCCTTGGGGCTTGACCGGGCTTTAGGGGCTTCATTAGCACTTGCATGTATTGAGCAGTGAGTTCAGGTTCTTGGTATAGACAATGATCACCTTCAGGTGGAGGACTGATTGGCAGGGCATGAAGTAATTCAGAGGTCGGTGCCTTGTAATGAGTATTTTCGGTCATCCAGTCCAACACCCAAGTGTTGACATCATCAGCATCACCTGTGATGTGCAGAGTTGCGTAGAACTGAAGAATAAGCTCTTCATTCCAATCAACAATGTCAGAGCAAAAGTTGAGCAGTCCTGCATCATGAAGCACACTGAGGACTGGAGAGAAGCAAGGCATTTATTCCATGTCCACGTGAGGAATATGCTCGTGGTCGAAGACTTTGTCTTTATTGAATAGCAGTGAAGAATAGAAGTTGGCCTGGCTGGCAGTCCAGAAGCCCTTCCTTCTAAGATGAGTAGAGTCATATGGGTTGAATTCAATGATGAAAACATGCTCGCCGAAGAAATCATCAGCCTTGAATTTCTTCTTCTTCGAGAAGGGATCCTTTGCCTTGGGCTGAGGAGTATCAGTCAATTGCATCACCACCTCAGGAATCTCAATTTCAGGATTCATAGGCTGAGGAATTTCAGGCTCTTCTTCAGGTGTAGCATGGGTCTTCAATTCTTCATTAACATTTTCATCAGCACTAGTGGCTGGAATTTCTTCATGGACAAATGGGGTTGCACGAGGTTCTTCGGATCCCATTTGTACTTCAGTAGTGACAGGGGACTGAGGAATTGATTGAAGTGGGGTGAACAGTGGAGAGTTGGGGTGCTGACTTTCCCAAAAGTCATCATTCAGCACGGGTGTGGTACAGCCAATGTCCACATCTTCATCTTCCATTTCTTCAACGTCGGCCTCTTCAGCAGTAAACTGAGGCATAGGCGAGGAGACAACTGGTGTTGAAGGGATTGCATCCACTTCAATTTCTTCATCCAACTGCTCTGACGAAGCAGCAGAAGGAATTTCTTCATCTGATTTAGTTGGAATCACATAATCTTCATCAAAAGGAACAAGGTCCTTTGATGGCATGAATGAGACAGGAACGGCATCAATTGGGTTGTCAATTGAGCTTGTAAAAGGCTTCATCTTCTTTGGAGCTAAAGAATCTAATGAAGTTGATGCCTTCCTTTTCTTCACAGCTGCACGCTCTGCAGCCTTGGTCTTCTTCACATCTAATGTAGATGGAAGGATTGGAGTTGGCGTTGGTGCAGGAGGAGCAGAGCAATTTGGTTCATTTTCTTCAGGCACAACTGATGCAGTTGCCCTGACTACTTCATTTTCTTCAGGTGCAACACTAGTGGATGCCCTGGCAATTTCTTCAGCGGCTAGAATGCAGTCATCAGCCCTGGTACTTTCATTTTCTTCAGCAGCCTGATTGTCATCAGCGGAGCTGGCATGTTCTTCAGTAGGCTGTGCAGATGCATCAGCCTAAGGATTTCTTGTTGCGTTGGGGCTGCACCATTAGATGTGAATTTCTTAGACAACTTCACAAACCTAACTTTGGCTCCAAGCCAGTCAGCATAGTAACGACCAAATTCATCACTCAGTTGCTTGATCTCAGCTTGTAAGGCAACGAGTTGTTTAGGGGAAAGCTTCAGAACACTTTCCCTCAGAAAGCGCTCTTTCTTGTACTGTGTTTTCTTCACTCATCTTCCTTCTTCATATTTCCATTTTTCTTCTTCAATGAAGGCAGTCAAAACATGACTTTGAACAGGAGTGAGGTTCATCTCCGGCAAAGGTGTGTTCGGGTCCTTGTGCCATAGCTCGATGAAATCTAGGATCAACTTCGGATCCAGTAACAGTGGCACATTGCTGCCTTTGGCTCTAGCGGCCCTGGCCTACCTGTCTCTAATGATTTCGACAAGTTCTTCATCATCAGCCTCGTCATCATCAGATGGCACTTGAAAGGCGACCTGCTTCTTGTGAGGACTTGGTCGAGAGCCTTGTCCAGCAGTGGCCTTTTTCTTTAGCGGAGAATGGCCAGTTAAGGAATTTCATGCAGCTGAGGAACTTGCAGAAGCTCCTGAGGCAATTGAGATGCCTGTAGTCCTTTGGCACGTGGCTAGATGCATAGGTGCAGAGAATTTAGTGGGAGCAACTGAGGACTTTGTCGGAGGAGCTGAGGACTTTGAAGGAGGAGGAGCAGTTTGAGGAGTTGGCCGTGAGGGCTTTGAAGAATCTGGCCGTGAGGGCATTGCTGAGGAACTTGGCCGTGAGGGCATTGAGGGTGAAGCACTTGGCTTGTGAGCAGGCTTCTTAGGCATGGCCTTCTTCGGCTTGCTTGCAGAGGCCTCAGCAGCAGTAGCAGCAGCAGCAGAGTCTTCATTGAATTTCCTCACAGCTTCTTTTGCCTGTTTGGCCAGTTTGGCCTGGCGCTTTGCCCATTCATCAGGATAGTCCTCACCGCGCTTGAGGCTGGTGGGATCTTCCAATTGGCCAGGTGCCAACGAGGTCTTGGGCATGGAGGGTTGAGAGCGAATTTCTTCATATACTTGGGAGTAACATATCTGTACTCCCTCCATTCCCGTGCCCATCTCCTCTCTATCCTTTGTATGCACATCTTGCGCTGATTTTTGTCCTCCTTGCCAAATTTGGCCTCATCAGGAGTGCAATAATCCTTGTATATGTCATCAGGGATCTCAAAAGCAGTATTGACCTCCGGCCTCTTTCCACCCTTCTGTGGCTTTTTACCATCAGCCATTTTCTTCAGCTGAGGAATTTGAACAATGGAATTCTCTGAAGATGTATGCAACTTTTCTTCGAGGAACGCTGCAAATGAGTTAAGTTGATGAGAACCTAGTGATTCAGCAGCAGACACGAGTACCTGTGAATAGAGTATAGTTGCGAGGAATTTGGAGAGGTCATATGTGTTCTCAGAAGGTTTTTCAAAAGAAAAGGTTTGAGGAATTTGACCAGATGAGTCTTGAAGAATTTCACTAAGCGTTCTTTGTCTTAGGTTCCAGAGTTGTATAGATCGAAGATCCACACAATTGAGCAATCTTGAAGAAAATCATTGCTTAGAGAAAGGAATCAAGAGCAGATGACATGTGAGGTGTTCAGTGTGTGAAGATTTGAAAAATAAACACCTTTGAAGATTTTTAAGAAAACATTTGAATCAAAGAGGGCAGTAAAAGTAACTTTTAGTTACCCTTGATGAAGAACACGGCAAACTAGGAAGTGTAGATGTGAAGTTCGTCAGTTCAGATCTTCCACGCCCTAACTTGGCAGAGGAAGACAGCTACGGCGGCGACGGAGTGAAGAAATCCGCAACCGGCACGAGTACGATGGCAACTAGGTCGAGGCAGTGAAGCTCTTCCTCACCAGCAAAGATGAAGTAGCGGCGGTGCTAGGGTTTGAGAAGCTTGAGCGGGAGTGAGAACGAGCAGAGTAAAAACAAAGTGAGGAAGGGGAGGGGGTATTTATAGTCGGAGTGAAAAACTGTATGCCCGAGGAAATTGGACGAACGTGCCCCTGACCCTTCTCATTCGCTTGACATGTGTCACCCAGTACTGAGAGGTGGCGATCATGTGAGATCATGGGTGAATAGATAAGTATTATCATGGGATGCAGAACGGTTTGAGCGGCAAAGCCGAAAAATTAGATAAGATAAGTTAAAAGTTCCGTTCGCAATTTCTTCAGCTGTCAAGGACACAGTGAAGATTTTGAACGAGTTTCAAATAGAACGCACATGAAGAATTTGTGAAAAGATTGGGTTGAGTTTAGCAAAGAGGGGGGAAAGGGTCCGATCACATTCACTTAGCAGAAAAAGCAGCATGAAGAAATAGCAATAAGTGGATGTTGTAGAGGACATAAACTCATATATATATATATATATATATATATATATATATATATATATGGCCAATGAAGAAAAATTACGGAGACAGTGAAGACAATGCAAAGTTGAAGAATTTGAACAACTGAGGTATTTCAAAAACTGAGGAAAAACTCAAATTGAAGATTTTCAACTTTTGGTGGTGGCGTCACCCACCGTATAAGAATGATGGTTTCAGACACCGCGTACAATTGTCGTAGGGCTCTGAGAATCAAATTCTTCGTTAATTTCTTCACAGTTAGAGTGTTAGTCTTCATTGATTGAAGAAAAACGTTTCTTCGCGTGTTGCACATCTAAGTCATCAATTTTGCATAAGTGTTAGGATGAGTGTCCTTTTCAAAGAACATTTGAAGATTCTAGTATATTTAGCTCACACCTCAACTTGCTAAATCTCTTCTCATCCAAGGGCTTTGTGAAGATATCGGCTAGCTGTTCTTCAGCCCGTACATGCTCAATAGAGACGTCGCCCTTCCACACATGATCACGAAGAAAATGATGACGAATTTGGATGTGCTTTGTCTTCGAGTGCTGAATTGGGTTGTGAGCAATCTTGATTGCACTCTCATTGTCACAGTAGAGAAGCACATTCTTCATGTTGACGCCGTAGTCCTTGAGAGTTTGCTTCATCCACAACAATTGAGCACAGCAAGAACCAGTAGCAATGTACTCAGCTTCAGCTGTAGATAGTGATACGCAGTTCTGTTTCTTCGAGGACCAACAGACCAAGGATCGTCCGAGGAAATGGCATGTGTCGGATGTTGACTTGCGATCCACACGATCACCAGCATAGTCAGAGTTCGAATATCCAATGAGATCAAAAGCCGAGCCCTTGGGGTACCATAATCCAAGTGTTGGTGTGTGAGCTATATATCGAAGAATATGCTTCACAGCCTTATGGTGTGATTCCTTCGGTGTAGCTTGAAATCGGGCACACATGCAAACACTAAGCATAATATCTGGCCTAGATGCACATAAATACAATAAAGGGCCAATCATGGAGCGGTATACCTTTTGATCGAAGTTGATACCATTTTCATCAGTGCATAGATGGCCACTTGTGGGCATAGGAATTTTGACCCCTTTGCAATCTTCCATGCCAAATTTCCCCAATACACTTTGAGGTATTTCTCCTGAGATATGAATATGCCATTGCACTATTGACGAATTTGAAGACCTAAAAAGAATTATAATTCTCCCATCATAGACATTTGATATTCTTCACTCATCATATAGACAAATTCATCACTGTAACATTGGTCAGTACAGCCAAAAATGATAACATCAACATAAATTTGGCACACAAACAGTTCACCATCATAAGATTTAGTGAAAAGAGTTGGGTCGAGTGAACCAGGTTTGAAGCCTTTCTTCATGAGGAATTCCTTCAAATTATCATACCACGCCCGAGGGGCCTGCTTGAGGCCATGCAAGGCCTTATTGAGTCTGAAGACTTTGTCAGGATGCTCTGGATCTTCAAAACCTCGGGGTTGAGCAACATATACTTCTTCCTCAAGCTTACCATTGAGGAATGCACTTTTCACATCCATTTGTTGTAAGATGATATCATGATGGTTAGCATAAGCAAGTAATATGCGAATAGCCTCAAGTCTAGCAACAGGTGCAAAAGTTTCATCAAAATCAATTCCCTCAACCTGTGTGTAGCCTTGAGCTACAAGCCGTGCCTTATTCCTCACCACAAGGCCATTTTCATCTTGCTTGTTGCGGTAGATCCACTTTGTGCCAATGATGTTGTGCTTGCGAGGATCTGGACGATTGACCAGTTCCCAGACGTTGTTGAGCTCGAACTGATGTAATTCTTCTTGCATAGCTTGAATCCACTCAGGCTCCAGAAATGATTCATCTACCTTAGTGGGCTCTGTGATAGAGACAAAAGCATAGTGCCCACAAAAGTTAGACAAATATGAAGCTCTTGAGCGTGTGAGAGGACCTGGTGCTTCAATGTCATCGATGATTCTCTCAATTTGCACTTCGTTTGCAACGCGAGGATGAGCGGGTTGTCGTCGAGGAATTTTATCCGCATTTTCTTCAGGACCATTTTCCTCAACACCATTTTCCTTAGGTGCACTAGCTCGATGTTCTTCACGTTCTAGAATGAATTCTTCAGCAGATTCTTCGGTAGGAATGACATCCTCAGTAGCCTTGAACTTGATAGATTCCTCAGGTGCTGGTTCATCTATCACAGAAGGTAGGTGCTCTCTTTGCGAGCCATTAGTTTCATCGAACCGCACATCTACAGTTTCAACAACTTTGTGAAGAACGTTGTTGAAGACTCTGTAGGTGTGCGAGTCCTTTCCGTAACCAAGCATAAAACCCTCATGTGCTTTCGGTGCGAATTTAGAATTGTGATGAGGATCTCTAATCCAACATTTAGCACCGAAGACTTTGAAATAACTCACATTGGGTTTCTTGTCAGTGAGGAGTTCATAAGTAGTCTTCTTGAAGAATTTGTGAAGATATACTCTGTTGATGATGTGGCACGCAGTATCAATTGCCTCAATCCAGAAACAATGAGGCATCTTGTATTCATCAAGTATAGTGCGAGACATCTTAACAAGAGTTCTGTTCTTGCACTCCATGACACCATTCTGCTGAGGAGTATAAGGAGCAGATAACTCATGAGTAATACCAAGTTCATCAAGATAGTCATCAAGACTGGAATTCTTGAACTCAGTTCCATTGTCACTTCTGATGTGCTTGATCTTCACATTAAAGTTGGTTGAAGCCCTCGAGGAAAATCGTTTGAAGACTTCCTGCACCTCATGTTTGTAAGTGACACTGTGCACCCATGTGTAACGAGAATAATCATCAACAATAACAAAGCCATATAGAGATGCATCATTTGTAACTGCACAATAATGATTAGGGCCAAAGAGATCCATGTGAAGCAATTCAAATGGTCGAGTGGTAGTCATGATAGTCTTCGCTGGATGTTTGGCCTTGGTCATCTTTCTAGCTTCATGGGCTCCACATAAATGATCCTTGAGGAATTTGACATTCTCAATGCCAATGACATGCTTTTTCTTCGTAAGCGTGTGCAGATTCCTCATGCCAGCATGACCAAGTCGTCGATGCCATAGCCAGCCTTCTGAAGTTTTTGCAAGTAGGCATATGGCCAGTTGTGGTCCTGTAGAGAAATCAACAATATACAAGTCTCCTCTCCTAAAGCCTTTGAAGAATTTGGAATTGTCAGCCTCCATGATCACAACACAACGATATTTGCCAAAGACAACAACCATATCGAGACCGCAAAGCATTGAGACAGACATGAGGTTGTATCCTAAGGACTCGACAAGCATGACTTTGTCCATGTGTCGATCCTTTGAGATCGCAACTGAGGGAGTCCCGGATTAGGGGGTGTCCGGATAGCCGAGCTATCACCGTTGGCCGGACTCCTGGACTATGAAGATACAAGATTGAAGACTCTGTCCCGTGTCCGGATGGGACTTTCCTTGGTGTGGAAGGCAATCTTGGCAATACGGATATGTAGATCTCCTACCATTGTAACTGACTCTGTGTAACCCTGGCCCTCTCCGGTGTCTATATAAACCGGAGGGTTTTAGTCCGTAGGACGAACAACAATCATACCATAGGCTAGCTTCTAGGGTTTAGCCTCTTGGATCTCATGGTAGATCTACTCTTGTACTACCCATATCATCAATATTAATCAACCAGGAGTAGGGTTTTACCTCCGTCGAGAGGGCCCGAACCTGGGTAAAAACATCGTGTCCCTTGTCTCATGTTACCATCTGCCTAGACGCACAGTTCGGGACCCCCTACCCGAGATCTGCCGGTTTTGACACCGACATTGGTGCTTTCATTGAGAGTTCC
Organism: Triticum aestivum; assembly: GCF_018294505.1. NCBI lineage: Eukaryota > Viridiplantae > Streptophyta > Magnoliopsida > Poales > Poaceae > Triticum > Triticum aestivum. The sequence continues at coordinate 326,968,302 of NC_057810.1, read as the reverse complement.
TCTGTGTTGTCGCCGTCAGGAAGGATGCCTCATCCCGTCTTTAAAGACGGCACCATTGCTAAAGGAGCTTTGGCCACCGGCCAGACTCTCCGGCTAGGCAGTTTTCTTATGACCGCCTGTTCGGCCGCCGCGCCGACGATGACTTCTCGGGTCATCGAAAGCAATCTTCACGTTAACTCGGAACTTGCCGAGCAGCTAGATCCGATGGAGCTCTCCTCCTTAAACGAGCTCTTGGATCGCATCGCTGCCCTGGGAGTCACTACAGACTACGATCAGATTGGGCCTAAAACCGATCTGAGAGAGATCAACTCTCCCCAGGCTACCCACCATGTTGCTGTGGTGGAGGAACAGTACAGCGACCCTTCTTCTATATTAAGGACTAGCTATGTCCGGATTCCCGACCCCTCCATGCCGGATTCCCGCGGAGGGACGGACGTCGATCAAGTCCTGAACCTAAAGTCAAGCAGCGGGCTGGATTCATTGGACAATATCCAAAAACCCAAGCTTCCAAGTTCGGAAACTTTTCATCCCTTGAGTCTTAGATTGGATGGGGTTCCAAATTTAATTCCACCCGCCCACCCAAACATAAGCGATCTATCCCAAATCCGTCAAGAGCCCGCTGAAACAGTACACCATTACTGGGCCGGATTCCTCCTGGTTATGGACAGGATAAAGGACTGTCGCGAGGAAGACGCAATTTCACTTTTCTGCAATAATTGCACGGACAAGGGAATCCTAAACGCCATAAGTCGTCGTGAAATTACACGCTTTGCCGACTTGGCGTCCATAGTACAAAAGTACTGTGCGATAGAGAGCGCCTGGAAAACCGAAACCAAATTTTGGGATAATCCGACCCCGAATACAACCCTAGTCCGAAATAAAAGGGTGCATCATCGCCAGGCACCTGGGGTAAATACCAAAAAGCAAAAAAACCCTAAAGGGCATGGAACCGTACTGGAGGGATGGCTCAATGGACCCTGCAAAATTCATAGTACAGAGGGCGCCACTCCAACTCATAGCCTTCGAGCATGTTGGATACTACGGCAGGTGGCCAAAAGTGGCGAAGAGCTTCTAGCTCCAGAGAACCAGCCCAGCAACACCAGTACGGTATTAACAGTCTTCGATACTTTCGCATCAAATAATATGCGGAGACGAACACTCCGCAGCCTTGCCGAAGTCTACCAAGTAGCAACAATAAACCCATGGAGTGACACGGCTATTACCTTTAATGCCAGTAACGAACCTAAATTCCGAACAGCCCGAGCACCAGCCGCATTGGTCCTCAGTCCAATAGTGGACGGCTTTCGCCTTACTAAGGTGCTCATGGACGGCGGCAGAGGATTAAACCTCATTTACGAGGAAACCCTTCGAAAAATGGAAATAGACTGGAGCCGCATTGAGCGAAGTAGCATAACCTTCAGAGGAATAATCCCCAGTCGGGAAGCATGCTGTACAGGAAAAATCACACTGGATGTGGTGTTCGGCACACCGGATAATTACAGGTCCGAGGAAGTCACATTCCAAGTGGCCCCGTTCAGCAGCGGATACCACGCTCTATTAGGGCGAGAGGCATTCACAATTTTTCAAGCTATACCCCATTACGGGTACATGAAGCTCAAAATGCCCGGGCCCAACGGAATTATCACTCTTGCCAGTGATCCGGACATAGCACTCCGCGCTGAAAATAAGACAGCTGCACTAGCCCTCGAGGCACTATCCGAAGCCCTAGCGGCCGAGGAACTCACTGCGCTGCGCTCCACAGTGAACAGGGACGATGTGATACTCAATAAGAGATCCAAGTCCACTTCTTTTAAGCCAGCGGACGAAATAGTCAAATTCCAAGTCCATCCAACGGACCCTACAAAGACGGCCTCCATTGGGGCACAGTTAAACCCTGATGTAGACGCCGCACTACGAGAATTCCTACGGGAAAATTGGGACATTTCTGCCTGGCACCCTTCAGACATGCCAGGAATCCCACGCCGGCTGGCCGAGCATAGCCTAAATATCCTAAAAGGATTCAAGCCAGTCAAACAGGCTCTTCAGCGATTTTCCGAACCCAAGAGACAAGCAATGGGAGAGGAGCTAGCCAAACTATTGGAAGCCGGATTCATCAGAGATATAAAATATCCGGACTGGCTAGCAAACCTGGTAATGGTACCAAAGAAGGATAAATCCTGGTGCCTACGTGTCGACTTCAAGGACCTTAACAAGGCTTGCCCAAAGGACCCCTTCCCCCTCCCCCGCATCGATCAAATTATCGATGCTACCGCAGGACACGATTCATTGTGTTTCCTCGACGCATACTCCGGCTACCACCAAATTAAGATGGCAGAGCCAGACCAAGCCGCAACGGCATTCATCACTCCATATGGCCCATTCTGCTTCAACACAATGCCCTTCGGGCTCAAAAACGCCGGCGTGACATATCAGCGCATGATTCAGACATGTCTGGCAAACCAGATCGGCAAAACAGTGGAGGCATACGTAGATGACGTGGTCGTCAAATCCAAGCATGTCGAAACTCTAGTAGACTACTTGAGGCTCACATTCGACAATCTCTGAATATACGACATTAAGCTGAATCCGGAAAAATGCGTCTTCGACGTACCAGCCGGAAAGCTCTTGGGCTTCATTGTATCCGGTAGAGGAATTGAAGCAAACCCAGCCAAGATCCGAGCTCTGTCACAATTGGATATCCCAAAAGACCTCAAACAAATACAAAAATTGACTGGATGCATGGCGGCTCTAAGCCGCTTTATCTCTCGTTTGGGAGAAAAGGCATTACCCCTTTATCGCCTCCTCCGGCGCACCGAACACTTTGAGTGGACGGACGCCGCCATGGCCGGACTCGAAGAAATAAGAGCCATATTGGCAAAAAATCTGGTCCTGGCCACGCCCAACATGGGCGAACCAATGTTATTATATATTGCGGCAACGCATCAAGTTGTAAGCGCGGTGCTCGTCGTCGAACAAGAAACGGACGGACACAAGTTCCCCCTTCAAAAACCAGTTTACTACGTGTCCACTGTCCTAACTCCATGCAAGTACCGGTATCCACATTATCAAAAGATAGCGTACGCGGTGTTCATGGCATCCTGGAAGCTGCGACACTACTTTCAAGAGTGTTCGATAACAGTAGCCTCCGAAGTACCTCTTAATGACATTATAAACAACCGCGACGCGACTGGCCGGATTGCAAAATGGGCCATCGAGCTCCTCCCATTCGACATAACCTACAAGCCACGGCGAGCCATCAAGTTGCAAGTTTTGGCCGACTTCGTCGCCGAATGGACTGAAGCCGAACTCCCTAAAGAGTACGGCGCATATTCCAATTGGATCATGCACTTTGACGGCTTGAAAATGTTGGCCGGCCTGGGGGCTGGTGTCGTCCTGACGTCCCCAACTGGAGACACAGTTCAATACGTACTCCAGATAATGTACACAGACTCCAACAACGCAGCCGAATACGAGGCCCTTCTACATGGCCTCCGAATGGCGGTCTCCATGGGCATTAAACGCCTAGAGGTGTGCGGGGATTTGAACCTCGCGATATCCCAAATAAATGGAGACTTCGACGCCAAGGATCCAAAAATGGCAGCTTACCGTAACGCCGTCCTAAAAATGTCAGCTCGGTTTGAAGGGCTTGAATTTCACCACATAGCCCGGGATAATAACCAGGCGGCAGACATATTGGCACGCATTGGCGCAAAGCGCGATGCCGTCCCTCCCAATATCTTCCTAGAGCGGCTGTTCAAGCCATCCGTACTATGGGAAGGGGAGTCCAGAAACAACAATCCGGACCCAACCACACCACCCAACACCGAACATTCTGACATCGGTGGTTCTGCCAATGAAATAACACATTCAGCCCACGAAATAATGGTAGTCATTGCCCCGTGGACGGAACCATTCCTAGCCTACTTAACTAGGCAAGAACTTCCCGAGGACAAAAACGAGGCCCGCTGCATAGTACGGCGATCTAAAGCCTATAAGGTCCATGAGGGAGAGCTTTATAAGAAAAGCACAACCGGAGTCTTTCAATGGTGTATCTCCGAAGAGGAAGGGCGAAATCTTTTGGCTGAAATTCATGCTGGACTCGGTGGGCACCACGCCGCAGCCCGGGCCCTTGTAGGCAAGGCCTTCCGTACAAGATTTTATTGGCCGACGGCCCGGGCAGATGCTTAGGACTTAGTCCAATGATGCGTCGGTTGCCAGCTCTTTGCTAATCAAAGCCACATGCCACCCACCACCCTCAAAACTATACCCATCACCTGGTCGTTCACGGTCTGGGGGCTTGATATGGTTGGACCCCTTAAAGGAGGAACCCACAAGCAAAAATACCTATTGGTCATGGTGGATAAATTCACCAAATGGATAGAGGCAAAGCCTGTTAAGACGGCCGAATCCGGACCCGTGATAGACTTCATATAAGGGGTAGTACACCGTTACGGCGTCCCCCATAGCATCATCACTGATAACGGCACGAACTTCACGGCCGACGAGGTTAAACTCTGGTGCAAAAACATGGGCATCAAGCTCGACTACGCTTCAGTCTAGCACCCTCAAACTAACGGTCAAGTCGAGCGAGCAAATGGTCTAATCATGAGCGGCATTAAACCCAGACTAGTGCGGTCCCTTAAGGAATCTAACACGCACTGGGTAGAGGAGCTCGACTCCGTACTCTGGGGGCTGCGGACCACGCCGAATCGCACTACCGGATTCACACCTTTTTTTATGGTATACGGCGCAGAGGCAGTTTTGCCCTGCGACATAATTCATGACTCACCTCGCATGCGCATGTACGAAGAAAGAGAAGCCGAGCTGGATCGGCAGGACAGTTTGGACGCCTTAGAGGAGGAGCGCAACGTGGCAAAAGCTCGTTCCGCATTCTATCAACAACAGGCTCGAAGATATCAAAGCAGAGAAGTATGGGTTAAAACTTACAATGTTGGCAAACTAGTTCTACGCCTGCCAGACAAGAAAAAGGACAAACTCAAGCCCAAATGGGAAGGTCCCCTCATCATCGACCAAGTCCTGACCGGCGGAGCGTACCGTCTGCGAAACGCATCGGATTACCGACTCTTGCCGAACCCATGGAACGCAGCCCGTCTCCGAAGATTCTACGCCTAGCGCCGGACTCTGAGTTCGTCTCCTTCCTTCGTCTATATTTTATACTTTAACTGTCTTTTATTTCTCTCCTTCTCCCTCCTTTTTTCTGAAGCCATTGAAGGCTCGTTTGCGCACTGTTCACACACACTTGACATGTTATCCGCGCTCAGTATACCTGGGGGCTTCTTTAACAGAAGCTTATTTATACGGGCTTTATGCCCAACACATGTGTCACACTTCCGCATGTACCTTTTATTCACCATTATATGCATCGATATGACTTAAGTTTTGGCCAAGCTGGGTTGCCTGGCTCTTGTGCTTACCCCTATGTTCCCGATTGTTCGGCTAGGTGGTAAAGGGAGCACCTCTGCGATTGTTACCGCCGGGTCAGCCGGACATGTACCTCAGACTGGGTGAAGCCGAAAGCTAGCGTTCTTAAGGGAATATTCGGTCGGTGAACTAAAAGGCGAATTCTTACTTATTCATTTATCTGCCCCCAGATGTTTTTCTGCTTTTTTCGCAGTCCGGACATGCACTTTAGGGCAGGCCTCCCAGGGAAAGGAACCCCTAACGGAACTATTCTCCCTGGAAGATGTTTCTTACTAACCATGTAGTATAACATAACTAGTTGGGCACTTGTCTGATAAAGCACTCATGACCCCTACGCCTGGTCTCCACGCATGCCCTGGTTCTTACATAACCGCGAGGGTATTCGGACACACTCCGGACTGTCTGGTCCCGAGGGTTGAAGCGAAAAGGTCCGCTACGATAAACGATCTACAATCCGGCTAGAAGGCATTTTACATGTCATTTTAAATTACATAGTCAAATTGACTGATTGTATTCCTCTTCAAAACCATCTAATAGGCTGTCTAGTTTACAGTCCCGCTGGGAATACTTTGCGGCCAACTCTACTTGGTCGTACACTAAGCTCACAGGGATCTCCTTCCCATCGGGCCCCACAGGTCCGACCTCGGCCATGTGGTTTGGGTCAGCCTTCGTGTACCGCGTCTTCACCATGGCCCAGGCCTCCCTGGCGCCTTGATGGCAGGCCGATATCTTCCATAGCCGGAAGCGCCGCCGTGCTCCCTGAAGCTTCTCTGCAAGCTCTCCAAGGCCTTCGGGTAGGGAGATGGATGGCCATAAGGCCTGGGCGACGCCTCTCATCACCTGCCGAACTCGTTCGTGCAGTTGCAGCAGCTGGGGAAGTAGGTCACCCGTTGAACCGGGCATTTCCTCTGCAGGACGACCTGTGAGCATACCTACAGACATATTTCTGTTAATCGACTTCCTCGCTGAACTCTTCTTTTCATAAGTTCGCTCAAGCACTTACTATAAATGTCGCGATGAAGCCGCCGATTCTCCTTAACGGAGTCAGACAGCTGGGCACGAACATCTTTTAGTTCCTCACCCAGCTGGGTGTTGGCATCTTGGAGGTTATTTTTCTCTTGCCGCACCCTTGTAAGCACATTCTCGCCGGCTTTTAACCGGCGCAGGAGCTGTTGCTTGTCCGGATCTACCCCGGCGCCATCTGCAATGTTATTGTCAGACTTATACACACGCCGCACTTCGCAAACTACTTCTCTTTTAAAGCGTATATTACCAGTGCGGCCTCAAGTTGGGCCTTGCACTCTTGAAGCTCCTGGGACAATTGGGTATTCTTTTCTGTAAGATCCTGCATAACAAATGATCCTTAAATTGGTTGTTCTAACTATTTTAAGTCTCGGGGGCTACTGGCATATATAACTGTCAAAATCCCTCACCCCTATGTCTTTTACATACTGCTCCGTGGCTCTGGCTAGACCATCTTGAGCGGCACGGAGGTGCGCATCTCCCGAATTAAAGGCATTCAATGCCTCTTGGGAGAAACATGCGTCACGAAGAATTATCCGGCGACGCCTATGATTCATGGCGCTCTCCACCTCAGATTTGGTGGCGGACAATCTGTCGGCATCCTCCGTTGGAGGAGCATCCGATGTGCCCCTTGTGTTCGCCTCCCCTTCCGGACCTGGCTTTGGAACCTGGCTGGCGGAGGCTCGATTGGCAACCTCTCCAGACACAGTCCGGCGAGCGCTCTTTTTCCTGAAAAAATCACTAGCGTTAGTATGCCTTCCAGGAATCTTTCCTTGAAACACGGTGGCGCGCCATACTGTTGCGGCGACGTCTCGATCCACACCGCACTTCTTTTCTGCCTGCTGGGCCGAGCTGCCCCTTGTTGGCCAGCCACCGCGGGCTCGGCTTCCCACCTCAAAGGCACCTCCTGCGGAACACCATTGGTATGCGGTGATCAGAAATAAGCACGGGTGGGTCATGGTATCAGGACTTCGGTCACAGTTACCTGGGAAGCTGGAAATATTCCGGGGTAGTCGGCCGTAATGGCGACCAAAGCATTGTCGATGCTAAGTTGGTGGAACACCCCATCGATCAGCTCCACCTTTATGTCCGGATCCTCTTCGGAGGCCCGATCGAAGGACCGTTCCGGATCCTCGGGTAGTGGAGGCGGGCGCAGTTCCTGCGTCGAAATCACAAAATGAGATACTTAACCATGGGAATGGGGATTGGATAGGCAAAAAGAAATGTCCGCTTACCCAGCTTCGAGGATTGTTCATAGAAAATCCGTTCAGTGGACTAACACAGAGAAAATCCTCCTTTTCCCCTTTGTACAGGTCGGACAAGATCTTCACCAGATCAGCGACCGATCCCGGCCCCTTACGGCCATGGCGGGTGGCATCATCCTCCCCATTGAAATCCCACATGGGGTGGCCCCTATACTGGAGCGGCTGCACCCCCCGCATAATGCATGTGGCCATGACTCCGATCATAGTCAGGCCGGAATGAGCTAATAACCTTATTCGGCTCATCAGGTAGAGGACATCACTGTCATTTTCCCTCTGGGGGCTCCGCGGGCGCCAGCTTAGGCGTTTCTTCAAAGGAGCATTACTGAACTCCGGGAGGCCAATCCAAATAGGATCCCGCAGCGGGACGTCTTCCATGTAAAACCATTCCGAAGGCCAGTCCTCGGACGCCTTCTTCGGGGTTCCGGATAGATATCCGGTCCCGGCGATGCGCCATAGTTCGGCTCCGCCCACTTGATATATTGACCCTTCATGAGAACGGGGTACAAGGCAAAACAATCTCTTCCACAGTGCGAAATGAGCCTCAATGCCCAAAAACAGCTCGCAAAGGGCCACGAAGCCCGAAATATGCAGAATAGAGGCAGGCATAAGGTTGTGCAACTGGAGGCCATAGAACTCCAGGAGCCCCCGGAGAAACAGATGAATTGGAAATCCAAGCCCTCTTATCAGATAAGGGACGAAGCATACTCGCTCCCCTTTGGAGGGATCGGGGACGCTCTCTGCCTGCTTTCCGCCCTTGTAGGTGGCGAGTCCGGCTCGAACCGGAACCATGAAGGCTGGGGGAAGAAATCCCTTGGTCTGGAGCGTCACTAACTCGCTGTGCAGGACCGAGCATCTCTCCCAATCTCCAGGCTGAGGGCTGGGAGCGCGAGAGGAGGAGCCGCGTCGTTTTTGTCAGAGGCGCTCCTATGAATGCTCGAGGAGGGAGGATGGTGTGATTCAGATCTAGATCCCCGTCTCTTTTATAGGCGGCTCATTTGCGCAGCTAGGGGGGTAAATGTAAAGATACCCTAGCTTTTCACATTCATTCAACACATGGAAGATGGCCATTATTGGGCGTGGAAGCCGAGGAGCGCAGCATTTATAAGAAGCCGGACACTATTCGGCAAGTATATGGAATTTGGAGAAGAACCCGCCTCGCAATGCCAAAGACAATCTACGCGCCGGACTCATCGTCATTGAAGCCTGGTTCGGGGGCTACTGAGGGAGTCCCGGATAAGGGGGTGTCCGGATAGCCGAACTATCACCGTTGGCCGGACTCCTGGACTATGAAGATACAAGATTGAAGACTCTGTCCCGTGTCCGGATGGGACTTTCCTTGGCGTGGAAGGCAAGCTTGGCAATACGGATATGTAGATCTCTCTACCATTGTAATCGACTCTGTGTAACCCTGGCCCTCTCCGGTGTCTATATAAACCGGAGGGTTTTAGTCCGTAGGACGAAAAACAATCATACCATAGGCTAGCTTCTAGGGTTTAGCCTCTTTGATCTCGTGGTAGATCTACTCTTGTACTACCCATATCATCAATATTAATCAAGCAGGAGTAGGGTTTTACCTCCATCGAGAGGGCCCGAACCTGGGTAAAAACATCGTGTCCCTTGTCTCCTGTTACCATCCGCCTAGACGCACAGTTCGGGAACCCCTACCCGAGATCCGCCGGTTTTGACACCGACAGCAACCTTACGTAGACCCAATACCTGACTTTTTCCTTTGTCAGCAAAGATGATATGCTTCAGATGCGATGGTGATAAGGCAGCATCCATCAAAAGATTCTTGTCACCAGTCATGTGATTTGTACATCCACTATCGAGAACCCACTCATTGGCTTTGGGTTGATCATCCTGCAGATGAATTAGTGCGACTTACGAACTCATATACTTCATCAGTGAAGAATATGACATCAATATCATCAGATCAATTTCATCAAGCAATAGAACAGATAAAAGAGTATGAGGACATGAGAAATGAAAGTTCATTTCTTCATGATTAGCCTGCATCCTTTCAGGAAATTTTCAGGTCTCCAGCAAATTCTTCAGACGTTTTATGCACGTCTAGAGACCTGACCCTGCACAAGAGATTAGTTCTTCTTCACCACCCACATCTGAAGGGGTGGCAAAGAATTCATCACTCTGCGAGCACCATGCGAGAAAGGTGGCATAGACGCGAGTCCACTTCATTTCACATAAGAGGAGTTAGGATAAGCATATGAATAAGCAGAGAAATTCTTCGAGGACTTATGAACATAATGATTATAAGAATAATGCTCATATTCATAGCCCTTAGCTCTTCCCTGCGAAACACAGGGGTTAGCACAATGATGATCATATGAGGATTTTGATCCTTTTGAGGAATTTGATCCACGTGAGGAATTTGGTCCATATGAGGACTTGGATCCATATGAAGAATTCGGTCCATATGAAGAATTTGATCTTGAGTTCCTATTCTTCATAGGTGGTGTCATGAGCTCATTCACCTGAAGACTTTCAAGGCAACTTTTGGGAACCCAGATTTTCTTCATAGGGGAACCGTTCCTGCAGTTAGTGCCAACATATCTAGCAAATACTTCACCATTCTGATTTTTGAACAGTTTATAGTTGGAGTCAAATGACTCATCAGAAGAATGAGGAGATTCAGATGTAAAGCCAGATAAATTGGATGGATCAACTAGAGGTCCCTTTGCAGCAACCCATGAGGTTTTGGGGTACTGCTCAGGCTTCCAATATGTTCCATCAGCATTGAGTTTCCTCTCAAAGGCAATACCCTCTTTCCTAGGGTTCCTGTTGAGGATCCCCTTTTTAAGCACGTCACAAAGAGTCTGATGCCCTTTGAGGCTTTTTTCCATGCCTGTCATGTACAATTCCTTCAGCCCTGCATCATAAATGATACTAGCAATGTCCTCAGATGAGGAATTAGTGATAGTAGAGACAGATGAAGAATTTTTAGCATTAGAAGCATTTGAACATTCAGGTGAAGAATTAGCAGATTCACGTTCAATGCACTTCAAACATGGAGGAACAAATTCTTCTTGAGTAGCGCTGATTTGTTGAGCAAGTAATGAATCGTGATCCTTCTGAAGATCTTCATAACTCACTCTTAGCTTCTCAAGATCTTGCTTTCTTTGAAGAAATTCATAAGAAAGCTTCTCGTGATCAGATAAGAGAGTGTTATGATGACCTTGAAGGTTGTCAAACTGAGATTGAAGTCTCTGAAGATTTTCAGTCAAGGTTTTAGTGCGATCCATTTGTTCACCCAACATATCATCACTTTTGTCTAGCATGTTTTGAACCTTTTCAAAAGCCTTTTGTTGTTTAACAGCAATATTAGCAAGTTTAGAGTAGCCAGGCTTGAGATTTTCATCAGATTCATCCTCACTAGATTCAGACGAGGCGTATTTAGTTACCTTGGCACCCTTTTCCCTGAAGCAATAGGTGGGAGCGTAGTCATCATTGCCTTCATCAGCCTTGTTGGTGATGCCATTTTCTTCAGAGTTGAAGATATACTTGCTGACGAATGCAGTAGCGAGAGCTAGGATCGCCACACCAGACTCGGACTCCTCAGATGCCTCCTCTTCATCATGTTCCTCAGATTCAGCCTCAGAGTCCATTTCTTTGCCAATGAATGCCCGAGCCTTCTTGGAGCTGCTCTTCTTGTGAGATGAAGACTTCGAGGATTTTGATGATGAAGACTTTGAAGATTTCTTCTTCTTCTTTGCGTCATCAGAACTGTAATCCTTGTATTTCTTCTTCTTTGATTCCTTATCCCACTGAGGACAATCTTGAATGTAGTGACCAGGTTTCTTGCATTTGTGGCATAGCCTCTTCTTATAGTCACTGGATGAGGAATCGTTGCTCCTTGAGGATTTTCCAAAGCGACCACGTCTTGAGAACTTCTGAAATTTCTTCACGAGAAGTGCTAGTTCCTGGCTCAGTTCATCAGGATCACCAAGGCTGCTACCAGAGTCTTCATCTTCGGACTCAGATACTGCCTTGGCCTTAAGAGCATGTGATCTTCCATTGCTCGAACCATAGAGATCTCTCTTCTCAGCAAGCTAGAACTCATGAGTGTGTAGCCTCTCGAGGATATCAGCGGGATCAAGTGACTTGTAATCATCACGTTCTTGTATCATCAGTGCCAGAGTATCAAATGAAGAATCAAGTGATCTCAGCAATTTCTTCACCACCTCATGGTCTGTGATGTCAGTGGCACCAAGCGCTTGAAGCTCATTTAAGATGTCAGTGAGGCGATCGAAGGTTTGTTGAACATTTTCATTGTCGAGTCTTTTGAAGCGGTTGAAGAGATTGCAAAGAACGTCAACACGAGAGTCATGTTGAGTTGAGACTCCTTCATTTACTTTGGACAGCCTATCCCAAATAAGCTTAGCAGTTTCCAAAGCACTCACTCTTCCATACTGTCCTTTGCTCAGATGGCCACATATGATGTTCTTCGCTTGAGAATCGAGTTGCTTGAATCTCTTCACATCAGTATTGTTCAGAGAAGGTGTGACTGAGGGAACACCATTTTCCACAACATACCAGAGATCGTTATCAGTTACCTCAAGATGCATTCGCATCTTATTCTTCCAGTAGGGGTAGTTCGTTCAATCGAAGGTAGGACACCCGGAAGAGACCTTGATCATACCTGCGGTCGACATAACTAAAACTCCAGGCAGTTAAACCAAAATCACACAGAACAAGGGAGTACCTTGCTCTGATACCAATTGAAAGTGCGTTATATCGACTAGAGGGGGTGAATAGGCGATTTTTATGAATTCTTCACTGAGGAATTTGTTGGTGAGGAAATTCCTTAGTGAAGAACTACTTGCAGCGGAATAATTACTCAAAATTAGACATAACAGAACACAAGCATAGTCATCATGATGAAATGAAGACAAGCACATAGTATAGAAAGCGTAAACACAGGATAAGACAGGATGAAGACAAAATGACTGAAGAAATTGAACTGAGGAAATTGAGAAAGTCTTCAGACAAAGTCTTCAAACCGATATGAACAAGCACACAACAACTGAAATGAGGAAATGAAAGAGTTGAGGAAATTGAACCAATAAGCTTGGTGAAGACAATGATTTGGTATACCAGTTCCAACTGCTGTCTCAATTGTACATCTGGTTGGAGCGGCTAGGTATTTAAATCTGAGGACACACGGTCCTCACCGTATTCTCCTTGAGCTAAGATCACACAGATCTCGCACAATCACTCGTGGTAAGTCTTCAGGTGACTTCCAAACCTTCACAGACTAGGTCACTCGGTGATCCACAATTCCTCTTGGATGCTCTAGAAAATGACACCTAACCGTCTGGAAGAAGCACAATCTTCAAAGGTAACAAGCGTCGGATCCACGCAGGATCAATCTCTTCAGTGATGCTCAATCACTTTGAGTTTGTAGGTGTGTTGGGTTTGGGTTTTCCTCACTTGATGATTTTCGCTCAAAGTCCTCGGAGGATGGGATGCTCTCAAATGACAAGTGTCAGTTTCTCTCGGAGCAGCCAACCAGCTAGTGGTTGTAGGGGGCGGCTATTTATAGCCTAGGGAGCAGCCCGACATGATAAGACATAAATGCCCTTCAATGATATGACCATTAGGTGGGTAGATATTTTGGGACAGCTGGCACATAGCACAGCAACGGTCGGAATTTTGACTCTCAAATTCCTCAGGGCTATCATATTCCTCACTGTGTAGGCAATCCGCATTGGCGAATTCCTAACTCCTCAGTCAAAACAAATTCCTTAGCGATCAGAAGAACTTCATCTCTGTCACTGAAGAAATTGACTAAACTATATGAGATTTCCAATGGCTTCACTCGAAGGGATTGGTAGGTGTAGGATTTTGAGTTGAGCATCACATGGAAATTTTTCCTTAGTATTTCCTCGACCCCCTTTAACAGTATGGTGTTTCCTATGACTCAAGAAAGAGAAAATGAAACTACAAAATCAAAAGTCTTCACGCTTCATGTTCCTCGAATGAATTCCAGGTCTTCAAGGTCACACCAATTTCTTCACCAACCGGGCTGCCTCGACATGGGCGGCACCCACCACGTGAAGGGCCACCGCCACGGCCACGGGGATCCACGGCGGGGGTCGACGAGTGCTTGCGAGGGCGACCGCATCCGCGCTTGGGCGAAGGAGAGCCAGGCCCTTCCTGGCAAGCCTTCCCCTTCTCCGCAGCCGAAAACCTCTTCGCGGACACCATGGGGGACGCTATAAGAAATAGAGCAAGGGAGGAGAAGCGAGCGGAATGGGAAGAGATGGGCGACGGGGGCTCTCACCCCGCCTCATTTATAGCCCAAGGGATGTCAACCGTCGACCTCCACGATCGCAGGTAATGATAACCTTTTTGCATGCAGCAGGGACTCGTCAAGTCAGGCAGTTGGCGAGGCAGCATGGGGAAGCAGAGACGCCCATGTCCAATCAGTCGCCATGCGTCGACCAAGGCCGCAGGCTGTTGGGGCCTGCGGCGCTTTGCAGTTGCCCTTCGGCTTCGCCACTAAGCCAAGTCCGAGCGCGCCTTGGGCCCGGAGGCTATTGTCGGTGTTCTGGGATCGGGGGTCCCCAGACTTGCCTGCTTGCGACCCACGGCGTGCCTCCACCAGCGGCCTAGTATGGCCCGTCTTCGTCAACCAATACTCGAGACCCTCGTGAGGGGCCGAGCCTTGCGAGGCGGATAGCACAAGGCCTCCTAAGGAGCGGCCTCACCAGGCAGGTTCGCGAAGGGGCGGAGAGATCAAGGCAAGGGGTACCTCATGAGGTTCCCGTGACGCAAGCCATGACGACCAAGGCCACGCGGGTGCTAGGCGGGCGCTAGCGTGCGCAGTGTCCTTGTTTCCCCTTTGGTGCTAAGGGGGCAAGCGCAGGCGCGGAGTACCAAGGCATTAGGCAAAGGTTTCCATATCGGTGCAACAAGACCAAGACCAGCAGGACGGCAGGACGGAGGTCATCATGGAGCCCAAGATGGCGTCACCACCAGTGCCTTTGACAGGCGAAGACCACCTTTAGTCAGGACAGCTTGTACTAGCTGTCCCTTTTAAAATTGGCCGTTGTTGGATCCCTTCCCGCTCAATATTTGGGGAGAGGACCAGGGCCTCTATAATAGGATCTAGCCACCACCATAGAGAGGGATCGATTCCTCCCCGAGTAACCCACCAAGCACAAGAACACCTCTCCTCAGGAGGCTGTTCTTCCCTTGTACTGTTCATCATCACCCCAAGAGGCAATCCACCACCACCACATTGGAGTAGGGTATTACACCACAATGGTGGCCCGAACCAGTATAAATCTTGTGTCTCTTGTGGTTTTTAGTTCAATAAGCTAAGCTTAGAGAGCGCGGCGAGGCTGAGGGCGAGATTCGGTAGGGGGAAATCTTCGTGCGCACCCAAGTGTTTGAACCTTAATGGTTTTGCCGGAACCCTAAATCCGACAACCACTTCAAATACTTTGGTGTTGCCGGAGCAACCATGTTCACCTCTCTGTTAATGACCTTCAGTCGACTTCTGCTCTTGGGATCAACAAAAATCACCAAGGTGGCATTGACATTGGGATAACCACCATCTTCATCCTTGTCTTCTTCCTTATCGGACTCTTTGTCCTTTTCACTGGGTTGGCTTTCTCTGAAACTCTGGATAAGGAGTAGACATTGTCGACTCATATGCTTGGGGAGAATTAGGTTCCCCTCCTCATCCTTCTTGGTGTGAATATGACACGGCAAATCCATCACGTCATTTCCTGCTTAGTCCTTCATTTTCTTAGGGATCCAAGGCCCTTTGGGCTTCCCCTTGAACTTTCCTTGATTCAACATTGTTGCCTCGGAAGGACCTGCTATCTCAGCCTTTCGCTTCTGCTTCTGACTAGAATTTCCTCCTTCGGTGTCCTGGGCGACTGGTCTGTTTTTACCACTCCGGAGTCGGTCTTCCTCTTTGCCGTTAGCGTACTTGGTGGCAATCTCCATAATCCGAGTCAGGGACATATCTTCGGGCCGACCAAACTTCAGATCGAGCTCTCTGTAGCAAACGCCTTCCTTCAAGGCACAGACTGCTTGGTGATCTGACACATTCTCCACTGTATGGTGCAGAGTGATCCATCTCTGGATATAAGCTCTCAAGGTTTCATTTGGTTTCTGCACACAATGCTACAACTCTGGTAGACCAGTAGGTCTCTTGCACGTGCCCTCAAATGTTCTGGTAAACACTCAGGCCATCTCATCCCAACTCAAAATGCTCCCAGGGGCCAGCTGATTTAGCCAAGCCCTGGAAGAACCTTCAAGCATTAGAGGGAGGTGCCTCATGGCCACCTCATCGCTGCCGCCACCAATGTGCATAGCCACTCGGTAGTCTTCAAGCCAAGTGTCGGGCTTTGACTCCCCTATGAACTTACTAATGCCAGTCGCCAATCTGAAGTTATGAG
Source organism: Triticum aestivum (assembly GCF_018294505.1). Lineage (NCBI taxonomy): Eukaryota > Viridiplantae > Streptophyta > Magnoliopsida > Poales > Poaceae > Triticum > Triticum aestivum. Next base: position 326,952,140 of record NC_057810.1, on the reverse strand, counting down.
GGATCTCAGCGGCTCTAATGGCTCTTCCAAAACACTCTGGGCCGGAAACATGGACCCTGCTTCCACTGGGCCTGTCTCTATCCAGCCCTTCTCTGTATGCTCAGTTCCGGTCGACCAAACCCTGCACAAGGGCTGACCTTGCGTCTAAGCCGGGCTCTCTGGGTCGACTGGAACTCTGCGGTCATTTCCGTACGGACGCCAATCATCATACCACCGGGGCGTGTATGACCCGTCCCTCGGAAGGGGCGAAGGCGCTCGACGGTGGTTGTCGCGGGCATACTCATGATCATACTCTCCATGAGCTCTTCCCAGGTGCCGATCTGGGCGGTGATCACAATCTCCACGCTGCAAAGGCGACCTAGGACTGTGTGCCAACTGAACGGTGTCTACCCTTACTAATCTGCTGTGAATTCTGTTCCGCGACTAGGACACAACAGAGTTCTGGTCTCTTGCTGCTTGGAGCAGCACCCTAATCTATTCCAAGCCTCTTCCAGCTTTTGAACGGGACGGCTGAATGGACTCTGCAATACGCGCAACAGCTACAAGATTCTGAATCGGTGTCCAGAATACCTGAGTTTTCGGTGGAAACAATTGTCGTGGACGCCGACTGGACTCGGGGATCAGTCGACGGGCACACTTGCCAAGAGAATGTTGGAGATTCTCCAAACGGGTGCGCTCAGCAAGCATGGCCAGGCGCACTGCCTCCAAGGCACGAGCCTCAGCGGTTTTCCCTATGATGGGGGTCTGGAGAGCCTCCACGTTGCGGTGGTGCAGCTCCTCCCTCTCCTGCGAGCTGAGAGGTTGGGGCTGATACTCCTCATGGCTGAATGACGGGCCGTCACCGTCACCGTCACTGCCACTGCGACGAAAACCAGGTGGGACGTGATGGGAGTCGACCATGAGGACTTCCGCAGCGGGGTCACAACTCCCGCTCTCAGAAAAGGTGTCGGCGAAATCAGTCGACACGTCGACTGAACCGCAGTGAAATACGTCGGGCTCGATCGCCGTGACTTGGGGGGTGAACACCTGACGAGCACTGCATGTTTCACCCACCGCTGGAGCCGCGATCAACCAGACAGCTTGTGGCGGCGTCCAGCAGAGTGAGACGATGACGCGAGGGCCGACTGATACGGGGTCGACGGTAGCCAAAGGAGGACGCCGCAGGCACTCACGTGGAAGTGCAACGAACCACGGATCGGGAGAGCCTCAACGTCGAGGGGGGCCTCGTGGAGCCAGCAGAGTCATCGGTGACGAAAGTGAGCGCGCTGAGTCGGAACTCGCGGCCCATGACCAAACCGCCGCCGGAAACCATGTTGATGAAGATCGAAGAAAATGCTACCTCGCCGGAAGTCGCTAAGACGCTATGTCCCATGATGGATGCCAACTGTCGTGGTACTAAGTTTGATAGTAAGTATAGGGGGTACGTATGAGGAGGCAGGGTCCTAGCTACGGTGAGATTGTATGCGAGAGTTTACGAGTTCAGGCCCCTCCCGGAGGAGGTAAAAGCCCTCTGTCTCGGTGCCCTGAGGCAGTCGACTGGAATATGGGAGTGTGTGTTACAGGGGGTACGAACCCTTGTCCTAGAGGAGGGGGGCGGCTTATATAGAGTGCGTCAGGACCCCAGCCCACCTCCATTACAGGGGTTCAATGTACATAAAGATAGGGTGTTACCGATAACGCCAACTATAAAGTGCTATTAATGATCTTTAAGACTACGGAGTGAACACCTGAGCCTTGCCGTCCTGAGTGACTCCTGGTCTTCTGTAGGTCGAGTGGTTTCTCGTATGGTCGAGTGATATCAGCAGGGAGGGGTACCAAAGTGATATGACTGGTCAAGTGGCTTGCACTCGACGACTTCAATTGGTACTCCTTGTTGTCTCTTGTATGTCTTTGCTTCTAGGGTAGGGACCTTGGGTAGGGCGTATAGGTCAGGCCTATGACCCTACCCTAGGTCTATATCATCATCACCTTTCGCACCCCCTCTTCGCCCTATAAATTCTCAAATATTCCAAAAACCATCGGGGAGAACCTAGATCAGAAGTTCCGCTGCCACAAGCCTCTGTAGCCACGAAAAACCAATCTAGACCCCGTTTTGGCACTCCGTCGGAGGGGGAGATCATCACCGGTGCCCATCTTCATCATCCCGGCGGACCCCATGATGAGGAGGGAGTAGTCCACCCTCGGGGCTGAGGGTTTGTACCAGTAGCTATGTGTTTAATCTCTCTCTCTCTCTCTCTCTCTCTCTCTTGTTCTTGAGATGTCATGATTTTGATGTATCGCAGGCTTTGTTCATATAGTCGGATCATATGGTGGTTTCCCCTCTCTATCTTGTGATGAATTGAGTTTTCCCTTTGAGATTTCATTTTTATCGGATTGAATACTTGTATGGATTTGAGAACACTTGATATATGTCTTGCATATGGATACTCGTGGTGACAATGGGGTGTTATATTGATTCACATGATGTGTGTGTTGGCACTCAACTCATGGATTCCCGAGGTGACGTTGGGGTAATCTGTGCATAGGGGCTGATGCACGTTCTCATCTTTGTTTCTCCAGTAAAAATCTTGGGGCACTTTTTGAGGTTCTATGTGTTGGATTGAGTATTATGAATCTGAAATTGTTTGATGCATATCGCATAATCAACTCACGGATACTCGCGGTGACATTGGAGTATCTAGGTGACATTAGAGTTGGTTGATGTGTATCATATGGTGTTATTTTAGTACGAACTCTGGTTAGATTGATCGGAAAGAATAGCTTTGTGTTATTTTAGTATGAACTCTAGGATAGCTTGATCGGAAGAATAGCTTTGAGGTGGTTTCGTACCCTGCAAACAATTTCTTCTTATGTTCTCCGCTAGATAGGAACTTTGGAGTGATTCTTCATCGCACTTTGAGGGATGGTTATATGATCCAATTATATTAGCATTGTTGAGAGATTACATTAGCAAAGTACGGACCCTAGGCCTCATTTTCAAGCATTGCAATACCGTTTGTGCTCCATTTTATCAATTGCTACTTTGCTGTTTTTTATTGTTCTTACTACAAAAACCAATATCTACTATCCATATTACACTTGTATCACCATCTCTTCGCCGAACTAGTGCACCTATACAAATTACCATTGTATTTGGGGTGTTGGGGACACAAGAGAATTTTTGTTATTTGGTTGCAAGTTTGTTTGAGAGAGACCATCTTCATCCTACGCCTCCCACGAATTGATAAACCTTAGGTCATCCACTTGAGGGAAAATTGCTACTGTCCTACAAAACTTTGCGCTTGGAGGCCCAACACGAGTCTACAAGACAAGTTGTGTAGTAGACATCATGAATCTACATGTAAAAGACTTATATACACATTGATTAAAAGTATAAACTGTATCCAGATATTAGGGTGTGATCATGATATTTGCAATTACCCTAAGGAACGGTCATTGATCCATCAGACATCCATATTCAATCGAATATTAGCATGTCTATATTATTATTCGACATAATTGATCCACAGAGTCAGTATTCTGAAGTTCAGACAATGCATCACTTTATCATTTTGGATATAAACGTGAGTATACTTCATGTTGTGTGTGTAAAGCACATTATACATACAAAAGTTACACAACGAACATTCTAAATAGCTAGCTAGGAACTAGCATACATTTGAATTCAATTTAAGGTGGTTTAAATAATTCAAATTCAACATGAAGTCATTCAATTATTTGAATTCGAGATCATGGCATTTGTAAATCATACCTAAATTAAGGGGGCACCAATCTTTGCTCTGCTTTTGTACATAATAGCATATATAGTTGTGTACAAAATATATACAAATTTACCTCCTCCATTCAAAAATAATTGTAGTTATAGGATTGTCAAGAGTCAAAATTTTGAAAATAAGCGCATAATTTAATGAGGTTTTGAAACATACAAGGTCAAATTTAACGTTGTGCATTTAGGTCAATCCTCAAAGTGTAACAATACTCTAAACGTGAATGCTTCTGTTTCAAAATTTCGATTGAAGCGCCAAAAGAGCCTCTACTCGCCCAAAACCGCATAAGACCAATGTTTGGTAGAGGAAATTACTTTTCTAACTCCAACTTGTGAAACCTACCAGCCCGACGTCCAAAGGTCTAACCCGGGGTAGGTTTGTAATTTCATCTAGACACCACGCAACCGCCTCCGAAAAACATTCATACACCATGGCCACCTAAACACACATGCGCTCAGCCGAAGTCGCTCCCGCCCACTATTTGGGACACCTTGGATTACTGTGCTACCCCTGACCCGCAGTAGGTCCAAAATTTAAGACGGGGGCAAAGTTTGTACTTTTACCAAATTTCAAACAAGCACGTCCCTTCTGTTCAAAAATAACAAGTGTGTCCCAGACCAAAACATGGTTCCCCCTTAGCTGTCCCCCACCCCCATAGATTCCCCATTCGTACTTCATGGGCGCCAAAACTACCTCCCCACCAGACGTGAAACCCCGGCGTCCTCCATCCGCCACCCCATCCCACCCATCAACCATCACCCTCCTCCATCACGCCAGAGCCGGTACCCCGACGTCGTCGTCCATTGCAACTGCATATGCAACGCCCTCCATGGCTAGTAGTTGAAGCCGAGGCCGAGCTGCCTCTAGGATGCCGACGTGCGCCTTACCCGAGCCAGTTCACCATGTCGTCCTACGCCTCATCGCTGCTTCTCAAACATTGCCACCGTCCACCGCACCGGAGTTGTTCCCGCTACGTCGTCCTTCGCCGCCTCGGATCTGCTTCCCCTTTGCCGACATACGGCCACCGCAGCACAGTCAAAATATTGGCCATGGGTTCGTCCAAGGCTCCACTCTCCTCCACAACATCGGTTCCCCCAATAAAAAGAAGAACAACCCCGTGAAATCATGAGGACACAGCACAGGCAACCGGAACTGGTACTCCTCTTCCCTTATTCGTGCAAATCTTACATGTCTGCTTGCACGGTATTCATCCCACAGAAGACACAAGTTGACCACTCCTTCCTGCACCTTCTTCCTGATACTATATGTTCCTTGTCAGGACCCCGACTCAAAGCCACACCGATCTAGCATGTAACACCTCATATCACTTTGTGGCCTCACGCACGGTATCCCCACGGGTGTCGCCTTACCTTGCCCGGGACCATTTGCGCCTTTTGGCGCACGTATATGATAGTATCGCTAGCATCCATATGACAAGAAGCCTGGGCTGACATGGCTAGTCGTGAACCTGAAGTGGCACTAACTTACAGGGACAGGCATACATGACCCAGCAACGAACGTGTCGGTCATCAGCGAGTGAATCTGGGCTGTAGCAACTGGGCTAGCAGGACTCCGGTAAACCGGGCTGTAGCAGGCTAACAGGACTCCAGTAGACACCGCGAGACATTTCCCCGAAGGGAAAGACACAGGAACGAAGAAGGACACATGCCGGCCAACCTAAGTGTTTCGGAGCAGTAGAAAGCTACCAAGGCTCAGTGGAAGCACTCGGAGACATTTCCCGGTAAGAGAGGCTACCAAGGATAAACAACTAGATAGTCAGATCCCACACATACCAAGCATTTCAATAACATACACACTATATGCTCGATATGTGCAAATACAACATGGCATCACAACATGACTCTACAACTCAAGTATTTTATTCAATAGGCTCCGTGGAGCAAGATATTACAAACATGGGTCTCTCGACCCATCATTCAGAGCATACAAGTCAAACCACAAGCGGAAGCTTAACATGTATGGGTACAGACATCTATAACTGAAAAAGGCTGAAAAGCCTGACTATCTACCAGATCCTGCCGAGGGCACAAGATCATAGCTGAGGTAACAAGCTAAATGTCGACGTCCACGTGGAACTACTAGCGAGACTGAAGTCTCTCTGCAAAACATAAATTAAGCAAACATGAGTACAAATGTACCCAGCAAGACTTACATCAGAACTAACTACACATGCATCATTGTCAACAAAGGGATGGTGGGGTTTAACTGCAGCAAGCCAGCTTTGACTCGGTGGCTATCCTAGTCTACGACTGCAAGTAACTCTTTTGAGGTGGCGCACACGAGTCCACATATTCACCATATCAATACACCACTATGGATCCAATCCCATCTCCCTACGAGAACGCCATCCATAGCACTCACGCTTATCTTGCGTATTTTAAAGTATCCACTTTCACTTGTCTATGAACTGTATAGGCAACCTAGAGGTCCTTCACTGTGGACGCGACTATTCGAATAGATGATGTTAACCCAGCAGGGGTGTACTTCTTCACACATGCTCTCACCACTTACCGCCGTTTACATGACATGTACTCGGCAACCTTCAAGCGGAAGCCCAACGAGGGTGTCGGCCACGGCCTACCTAAACACTCAAGTCTCTAGTCCAGGTTTATCACCAATTCAAGTTCCATTCGCAGGGAGTCCGGCCGAGGTTTCCACATATGGCCCCGAACGATGTGTACAGGGTTCCACGACACCAAACGGGCGCCCGGCATACCCGGCTACGTCACCGGATTAACTCCGACGATAACAGGAGCGCTGCGGTGATGCCCGTCCGGCCAACTCCGGCATCGGCTGGACTTGAGGCTGGGCGCGTTCGAAAGCCTGCGATGTGGCGCATCTAATGGTGGCCGTGGTGTGTGCTGGGATGGCGTGCAACGGCGGCGGCGACGAGCTGGGCGGCGGTGGAGCTCGGGCGGCGGCCATTTTGCTGCTGCGGCGTGCTAGCAGGCGAACGGAGGCACTAGTGAGGCGCTGAGGAGTGCGGGGAGTGCGTTAGGCACCAGCGTGTGACCAAAAGGTCACCGGAGTGACGCCGACGTCGAGCTCGTGCGGCGGAGCGGCTCGGCTCCGGTAGAGGAGGCGGCTAGAGGGTGCGTACGAGCGCGAGGAGCAGGGGAGAAGTTGGTGGAGCTCACCGCGGGGTCGGAGACGGTCTCAGCGAGCTCGGGGAGGCGGAGACGGCGGCAAATCTACGGCAGTGATCCTCGGTGGCCGAGGAGGGGGAACGGCATAGCTGGCAGCATCCAGGGATTCCGGCGCCTTCCGTCTTGGTGAGAAGGAAGAGGGGGATGAGGCGGGGCTCCTTGGTGCGTCGGCGAGGCGAGGGGAGCACGGTGGCCATGGCAAACGGCGTCGGCGACGACGAGCTCCGCTCGGGCGCGTGCGGGGAGAGAGAAGAGGAGGGGGAGGAGCAAGGGAGAGCACGAGGGGGATCCAGGGGCACCGTGGTGCCTCCAGAGAAGGCCAGGCGAAAGGGGGAGCGGCAAGCAGGAGGTGTCCGGGGCGTGTGGCCGCGCACACGGGGCACACGCCCGGCGTCCTTCTGTCGCGAGGAAGATGACAGGGGGGGAGGCCAGTGGGTTGGGCCGTACAGGAGCTGGGCCGTACAGGAGCTGGGCCGATACAGGGGCTGGACCGGTTGGTGGGCGCCAGCTTAGTCCTTCTCTCTCTCTCTCTCATTTTTCTTTTCTATTTCTGTTATTTTTTTCTGGGCTTTATTAAAAATACCTAGACAGATCCAAAAATCATAAAACTGCTCAATACCACTGTTTGAAATATTTCCAACAGCAAACATTTCAGTTTGTGATTATTTGAGAATTTAAAATATTATTTAGCATTTAAATACCCAAATGCAAATACTATATGATTTATTTCAGAGCCCAAATATGTCATGGAAAAATGTGCAACACCTCTGGTTATTGTTTCTAGCATTTTCCAGAAATGATGAACATTTTTGAAAGACATTTGGATTCACTGAGAATATTTTAGTTGAACCTAGTGATTTACTTTCAAAATTAAACATGATGCACACATGAAGCTAGCCTAGTGCATTGCCAGAAGCTATGGATGTGACATTCCTAGTAACTCGCGATGCACAACGTTTCTCCTCGTATACTATTTCACCATAGCTAGAGGTCCGTCGCCCCCTGGATTTCAATTCCTGGTCAGTTGATTCCCGACTAAAGGAAGCATTCCCCGGCGTAACTGGCCCTAGTCCGCCTGTTATGCTAGGAAGCAGTGCCTCAGTGTTTATTTAGGGGTGTGGGGGGCTAGGAGCTGATGGCCCATGATCTGGAGGTCGGCCGGGCTTAAAGGGATGGCCAGGGAGCGCTGCCAAGCACGGCCGTGGTGTGAGGTCGAGGGGAGGGCGGGGCGGGGGAGGCAGGGGTCTAGGCCGGTGGTTGCTGGCGGTTCGAGAAGGATCGTAAACAGTGACTGGCGGGAGGTAGACGAAGGCCATCTGCGCGTTCCTTGTAGGTCGGCCAGTTCAGAAAAAATCAACTGACCTACTTATTTTTAGTCGACTGTTATTTTGATAGGACCACATGTGGTGGTGTGCTAGAGGTGTACCTACATTTCCCAGCCATCCCTATGCTCATATATTACAAAAACTTACAAAGTAGAATCTAATTTCGTTTACCATGCAATGTTGTAGAGCTATCGTATGTCCCCTGTCATTTATTTTTCAGCCACCTGCTATCTGCTACTTTTATAGTGCACTAGTTCTGCACACACTTCACCCACACTCTCACTATTGTTTTCTTATGCATGGGTATTTCAGCCTCTGCCAAACTGTTGGTACAAACATGAAAGAAAAGAGAGAAGTCGCTCCATCTTTCTGCGCAGGTAGGCAAGACGCATTTTGGCACTTTGAAGGGTGTAGTGTCAACAGATGGAGACGACAAATATACCTCTGGAGTTGATGATCTCGCTCGCCATGAACCACCATCCCAGGTGCTTGCTTTAACTTTGCGGTGTCATATGTGGTTGCATGTTGCATACGGTATCTAGCTTGTATTCGAAAGTTCGAAGTCAGTCTTTATTAAGATAAGGAAAGATATTTCTTACATGAACCACCATCCCGGGAGCACCAGAAGCCAAATAGCTAGTCAGGGCACTGGTCGAGCCAGTGACAAGCCCAGCACAGACAGGCATCACCTGCAAGCCAACTAAAAAGCCATGGTGGGGGCGAAGCAGCCCGCCTCCCACCAGGCTCTCAGGTCCTCGATGATCATGCTCACCACTCCAGCTGGGTGTCTAGCTTTTATTGCTTCCAATTTTCTCAAATTGCATTTGCTTAGCTTACACATTATACCTTTGAATATGACATGCCTTCCTATTTTTGGTATATACTACTACATGTGTCTATTAACCATGTTCTTACATCAAACTAATGTTCTTGTGTATCCCTCATCAATCACTTATGATGCGACTATCAGGACCGTGGACTCTTGTGAGAAAAGATCCTCCTTTAAAGAAAGCAGTGTCAGCCTCCCCACATTATTCTCAATATACAGCAAGGCTAGATGAAGATAGTCAACGTAGCTCTATAGTTGATGACCGCATTTTCCCTACACCACCATTGCAGGTGCTTGCTCTAACTTGGCAGCGTGATATGTGGTTGCATGTTGCATATGGTGTCTAGACTGTAATTCTTCCAATCTGGTTAAATTGCATGTGCTATTCTTCTTAGTTTATACATTATACCTGTTAATGTGACATGCCTTCCTATTTTTGGTACACAATACATCTATCTATTAAGTATGTCTTTACATAAAACTACAGTTTTTTTGTATCTCGCATAATTCAATTATGACGAGACACCTTTCGTATATGGAGTGTGATGTTGGTTGCATCTTTCATATGATGTATAGCATGCACAACTTCTAATTTCTTGAAATGCCATTTATGATGGGACGCTTTTAACTTGGCAAGGTCATATTGGTTGCATCTTTCATGTGGTGTCTAGCTCGCATTGTTTCTAATTTGTTGAAATGGCTTCTGCTTATTTTACACAAATAGTTGTGAATATGCCACGCCATCCTATTTTTCGTACATATTCCATCCTCGTATCATGTGTTTGCCTTACATCAAAGTAGTGATTGTCAGTATCATGCATGAATGAGTTTCGAAGAGTGATTTTTATTGCTTTTTCTTGCTGTTTTTACTTGAAAATGCAAAATCAATAAAGCGGAAGGAAATTAGCAAGGCAGTGGATAAATGTGCTCCTTCAACCAACTGAAACAAAGGGCCTCTACAGATTCTACTCCGCCATCCCCCCAACACGATTTGGAAGACAACACATGCATAGACACTCAATGTAGCCATGTTGATGATGAGCACGTCTCCCCTAGTCCACCATCATAGGTGCTCCCTCTAACTCGGCATTGTTATATGTGGTTGCATGTTATGTATGATGTCTAGCTTGTATTGCTTCTAGTTTTGTTGAATTTCATCTGCTTACTTTACACATTATAATTGTGAATAAGACACGTGTTCCTATTTGTAGAACACACAATATTTGTTTATCACACCATGTTCTTACATCAAAGTACTACTATTGTGTAACCTACAACAATCACTTATCATAAGACATGTTTAACTTGGGAGTGTGATATAGGTTATATCTCGCATTCTTTTCTATCTTGTACTACTTCTAATTTGTCGAAATGGCACTAATGACGAGACAGTTTTAACTTGGTAGAGTGATATTCGTTGCATCTTTCATATGGTGTCTAGTTTTCATTGCTTCTAATTTGTTGAAATGCCTTCTGCTTAGTTTACACATCATAGCTGTGAATATGCAATGCTGTCCTTTTTTCTGACACATTCAATCGTCATATCATGTGGCGCCTTACATTAAAGTAGTGCTCATCAGCATCCTGCATCAATGAGTTCTGAAAAGCGAATTTTTATTCATTTTCTTGTGGGTTTGACTTGACAAGGAAATAAAATTAAGTAAGAGGAAGGAAAAAGTTAAGGCATGGACTGATGGCGGTCTTCCGGCGAAACCGGCATCCCAGGTGCTTTCTCTAGCTTGGTAGTGTGATATTGTCTTGCATCTTTCATGTGGTGTCTAGCTTGTATTGCTTCTAGTTTGTTGAAATGGCTTCTGCTTAGTTTAGATAAATAGTTGTGAATATGCCATGACGTCCTATTTTTCGTACATATTCCATCCTCGTATCGTGTGTTTGCCTTACATCAAGGTAGTGATTTTCAGTATCATGCATACATGAGTTCTAAAGAGTGAATTTTATTGCTTTTTCTTGTCAGTTTTACTTGACAATGAAAAATCAATAAAGATGAAGGAAATTAGCAAGGTAGTGGATAAAGGTGCTCCTTCCAACCAACTAAAATGGAGGTCCTCTACAGATTCTGTTGGATTTCGGGTTCTGGCAGACCCTTGAGGTTCGAACACTGGGGTGCGCGCGGATATTCAACCCTCTGCCTACTTGCCCTTCGCCGAATCGCTAGGACCTAAACTACCAAACAGAACAACACAAGAGACACAAGGTTTATACTGGTTCTGGCTACCATTGTGGTGTAATACCCTACTCCAGTGTGTGGTGTGGTGGATTGCCTCTCGGGCTGATGATGAACAATACAAGGAAGAACAACCTCGCAAGGGTCTGTTCTTGGCTGGTGCTACTTGGTTCTGGCTCTTGGATTCTCGATCCGGTCTCTAGATCCGGTCTCTAGATGTCTCTACCCCGGGGTGGCTAGTCCTATTTATAGGCAAAGGCCCTGGGCCTCTACCCAAATATTGAGCGGGAAGGGCGCCAACAATTGGCCATTTTGAAGGGGAACAGCGGGTACACTTATCCTGACTAAAGTTGGTCCTCGCCTGTCAAAGGCTCTGGTGGTGACGCCTGTTTGGGCTCCACAATGACTTCCTTCCGGCCGTTGGGCCGGTCTTGGTCTTGTTGCATCGAAACGGATGACTTTGCTTGATGCTCTCGCCTGCGCTTGCTCCCTTTGCACCAAAGAGGAAAGGAGGACACTGCGTGGGCTGGCGCCCGACTGGCGCCCTTGGTCGTCATGGCTTGCGTCATGGGCACCTCACGAGGTACCCCGCCTTGAACTCTCCACCTCCTCGTGAGCCAGCCTGACGAGGCCGCTCCTGAGCAAGCTCCTTGTCGTCCGCCCCGCGAGGCTTGGCCCCTCACGAGGGTCTTGATCTTGTGTTGATGAAGATGGGCTGTGCTGGGCCTCCTTTGAGCCACGCCGCAGGCCGCAGGCAAGCAAGTCTGGGGACCCCCGTTCCCAGAACGCCGACAGTAGCCCCCAGGCCCACGGCGCGCCTGGACTTGGCTGAGCAGAGAGGCGAAAGGGCAAGTGCGAAGCATTGCGGGCCCTAACAGCCTGCGGCCTTGGGCGCCGCGTGGAGGTTGATTGGACATGGGCGCCTCCGCTTCCCCATGACGCCTCGGTAACCGCACGGATTCGACAAGTCCCTGCATGCAAAGCGGGTCATGATTACCTGCGATCGTGGAGGTCCACGGTTGGCCTTCGCCAGCTATAAGTACGGAACGGCGTGCACCCTTCCAGTCTACTCCCTCTGCTTCTCCTCCCTCCAGGGTCTTGCTCCGTCTTGCTGCAATGGCTCCGATCCGCCGGTTCTCCGCGGAAGAGAAGGGAAAAGCTCCCCAAGAGTATCCTGACCCGCTTCCCCCGAAGAAGCGGCTTGCTCTCTGGCAGCGGGGCAAGGACGCTCGCCTGGAAGCGTTAAGACCCTGGTGTGAGCGTCCACCACCAGGATTCCCACTTCCCTTGTACGCGCATATCGATGGCTCTGAAGGAGCCGACACCGAACGCTACGAGCAGCGCCGCCGTCGGTGCCGGCGGGTCACGAAGGTGTGCGCCTTCCCCCCTGGAGTCCACGCCGAGGGCTCCTGCCGAGAGTTCGTGCTTCGCGCCACCACGCCTCCTAAGTCTTGGATTCGTCTCCCTCCTTTTTTCGCCTCCGTCATCCGGCAGGGGGAACCCCTGGGGCTTTGGCTGCAGCACGCCGGCTGCAACACCCTCGCGACCGGGGCAGAGGTCGCGGTCATTGCCCCGGGCGAGGTCTTCATGACTCGAGGCTGGGGCGAGGTCGCCCGGGTCTGGAGGACAAGGGGTGCCCTCGCGATCCCCCTGGAGTATGACGACGCTTCGGTGATGTTCTTCAAGGTCTTCGACGCGGAGGGTCGCCGGCTGGAGTGCTGCCCCAAAAGGGGCGGTCGAGACCCTGCCGCGGCGAGACAGAGGCCGGCCAACCGCTCCCCCAGCAGCTCCCCAGGCGGGGGAGGCGCTGGTGGATCTAGCGACTCCGCCGAGCTCTTCGCAACTCCGGAGACGAGCGACGACAGATACAAGCCCCCGAGCCTGTGCCGCTCCCGGAGCAGGGCGGGCTTGTCAGGCCGTCACCGCCCCTGATCTGGATGGGGTTGGTGCCGGTGCTGGGCGGCCCACTGTTGATGATGGCGTCCGCCGCGATGGCCTCTGTAGCTAGGACTCCTTAGGATTCGCGTCTTTTGTTCCTGCGAGGAGCCAAGAATGTACCCCGCGGGGGCTTGTAAGATGTTTGCAGCTCCGTTTGTCAATATGATCCTTATTGCGAAGCAGTGCGAGATGCTTATTCTGTTTTAGCTTAGTTTCCTCCTTTCAGACCTCATGAGGGCTTGATGCTCTGCGCCGACAGGTCCCAGTCCCAAGGCAGCTTCAGCCGTTGCTGGTATGCCAGGTCACGATGCCGTGGTCAAGGCCAGGAGGTGAGCGGCCCGAGGTCCGGTAAGAGCCCCTGAGTCGCGATGCTCAGGAGGTCCCCCTTAGCGCTCAAGCAGCCATCATTCGGTGAGAAAGGAGAGCGACGTTGCTAACACGGGATTGCACTTGGTGCGGGGACGGTTCTGCGATAACCAGTGTTTCCGGAGAGTGACTTATCTCGAGGGTCAGAAAACGCTTCCTGGTGCGGTGCTAGATCCGCGCCTTGGCCGATGAGGGGTTTCTTGGCGAGGTCCTCGCGTGTTCCTCCTGAGGGAGTGCTGGACTAGGGGGTGTCCAGATAGCCGAACTATCATCATCGGCCAGACTCCAAGACTATGAAGATACAAGATTGAAGACTCCGTCCCGTGTCCAGATGGGACTTTCCTTGGCGTGGAAGGCAAGCTTGGCGATACGGATATGTAGATCTCCTACCATTGTAACCGACTCTGTGTAACCCTAGCCCTCTCTGGTGTCTATATAAACCGGAGGGTTTTAGTCCGTAGGACACAACAACAATAACAACAATCATACCATAGGCTAGCTTCTAGGGTTTAGCCTCTTTGATCTCGTGGTAGATCCACTCTTGTACTACCCATATCATAAATATCAATCAAGCAGGAGTAGGGTTTTACCTCCATCGAGAGGGCCCGAACCTGGGTAAAAACATCGTGTCCCTTGTCTCCTGTTACCATCCGCCTAGACGCACAGTTCGGGACCCCCTACCCAAGATCCGCCGGTTTTGACACCGACATTGGTGCTTTCATTGAGAGTTCCTCTGTGTCGTCGCATATAGGCCCGATGGCTCCTTCGATCATCAACAACGACGCGGTCCAGGGCGAGACCTTTCTCCCCGGACAGATCTTCATACTCGGTGGCATTGCACTGCGGGCCAAATGGCTTGGCCATCTGGAGCAGATTGAAAGCTACGCCTGTCGGTGTCAAAACCGACGGATCTCGGGTAGGGGGTCCCGAACTGTGCGTCTAGGCGGATGGTAACAGGAGACAAGGGACACGATGTTTTACCCAGGTTCCGGCCCTCTCGATGGAGGTAAAACCCTACGTCCTGCTTGATTGATATTGATGATGTGGGTATTACAAGAGTAGATCTACCACGAGATCAAGGAGGCTAAATCCTAGAAGCTAGCCTATGGTATGATTGTTGTTATCGTTGTTGTCCTACGGACTAAAACCATCCGGTTTATATAGACACCGGAGAGGGCTAGGGTTACACAGAGTCGGTTACAATGGTAGGAGATCTACATATCCGTATCGCCAAGCTTGCCTTCCACGCCAAGGAAAGTCCCATCCGGACACAGGGCGAAGTCTTCAATCTTGTATCTTCATAGTCTTAGAGTCCGGCCGATGATGATAGTTCGGCTATCCGGACACCCCCTAGTCCAGGACTCCCTCAGTAGCCCCTGAACCAGGCTTCAATGACAATGAGTCCGGCGCGCATATTGTCTTCGGCATTGCAAGGCGGGTTCCTTCTCCGAATAATTTGTAGAAGATTGTGAACACTAGGACAGTGTCCAGCTCTGCAAAATAAATTCCACATTCCACCGTAGAGAGAATAATATTTACACAAGTTCAACCTGCTGACGTATTTTGTGGCGTGACGTCACACCACAACCAAGCCTTTACTTGAATCATTTTTATTATACCGCCTCAGCGCATTTAGCGAAGCGGTTTTCTTGGCACGTCTTGTCGAAGCAGAGATCGTGCTCCCCTTATTCCGGGATTCTCATCAATACAGACGTGGGTAACCCAACCGCGCCATTGATTGCGGCGCTTGGGAGAAAAGCGAGTTTTACCAGGCCGGTGGGGATGCATAGTTTCATCTGCCCATATATAAGGGGATAAGGATCCACCTTTTTACCTGCGCCTTCTTCCTCCTTTGCTTATCCATCTCCGCGCACTCGAGCTCCAGCGCCCAAGTCCGCACATCTCGCCTCGACCTCCTCCAGCCATGTCCGGAGCGGGAGGCAAATGGATGGCCTCCTCCGTTACGGAGGGGCATATCGAGAGGCTATGTGGCGCCGGATACCTGTCCAGCGACATTGCGCACCGGCTCCCCAACAAGGGGCAGCTCATCCCCACCCCCAGGCCCCATGAGAGGATGGTATTCCTTCCCCATTTCCTCCGCGGACTGGGCTTCCCACTTCACCCCTTTGTCCAGGGGCTCATGTTCTACTACGGCATGGATTTCCATGATCTGGCCCCAAATTTCATCCTCAACATTTCGGCATTTATCGTCGTGTGTGAGGCCTTCCTCTGTATCCAGCCCCACTTCGGCTTGTGGCTCAAGATCTTCAATGTCAAGCCGAAGGTCGTGAAGGGGAACCAAGCGGAATGCGGAGGCGCCATGGTGGGCAAGATACCCAACGTTACTTGGCTCGAGGGCGCCTTCGTGGAAACCATCAAGGGGTGGCAATCGGGGTTGTTCTACATCACCGAGCCGCGTGACCCTAAATGGGCAGCGGCCCCCGAATTCAGATCTGGCATCCCCACACGGCTCACCTCTTGGAAGGAGAGTGGCCTGACTTGGGGCAATTCGGAGGAGCTCACCGGACTCCAAGCCTGTATCCAGAAGCTGGTGGACAAGAAGCTCAAGCTTGTCAACGTCGTCCAGGTCATGCTCATCCGCCGGATCCTCCCGTGCCAACAACGGGCCTTTAAACTGTGGGAGTTCGATCCGGCTCAGCACCGAACCTTGAGCGGGCTCTTCGACACTAGGTACGAAGATGCCTGGAAGGTGCTTTTTAAGGGCGCCAAGGCCCCCGCATCCGCTACCGAAGATCGTGGATTCCGCTCGCAGCGTCAGGCTGACGGGGTAAATGATCTTACCCTTTACGGGACACTTGTTTTCCATAGTTTGACTCTATGCGGGATCTAAACTCCCTTTCCTTTGACAGGACTGGCTGAAGAAGGCCGAGCAGACTAATTGTCCGGCCCCCTTGCCAGAAGACCCAGTGGATGCCCATCTGGCGGGGCTGCTGGTTCCGGCACCCCATGTGGTGCCGGAGGAGAAGGCCAAGAAGGAGGCCACGGGTACTCGAAAGAGTTCCCGTTTTCAGGTGTCCGATGACTCCGAGGCGGACTCCTCCCCTGAGGACGAGGAGAAGAAGAAAAGGGCCTCTCCCCCAGCGGGGGGAGGGAAGAAAAGGAGGGCCTCCCCAATGAGGGAGGCCGAAGGGTCCAAGAAGGGAAGAACTCTTCCCCCGGACTGTTCCGCCAACGCCGGTGACGACGACGAGGATTGGCCTCCGAGGGCCAAGCCCCTAGCGAGATTGTAAGTATCCGGACTCCCGAATGACTTCATGATTTTTCTTTTCGCCACTTGGTGTCTTTCTAACGCCGCATACAACCCTGCAGTCCACCCAAGGACGATCTTCCCGCTTCGTCGAGCGGGTCCTTGGGTTCGTCGGATGTGAACAGCACTTCACTTCCAACCGCCTCTTCTCCCCGTGACGCTGACGACGTCGAGGTGGGATCCCAGAGAGGGACCCATCCGGAGGAGGAGGACCCGGAGGTAGCACAGGGCGACCTCCCGGACTTCGTGCCGGACTCCGCACCGGAACCTGCAGTGGTTCCGGAGTCCGGCGGGCGGCCCCTTCGCAAGAAGGGCAAGACCGTGGCACCGGCGGCCTCCGTCCAACCGGAGGCGCCGGATAACTTGCTAGAGGCGCTCAACGGCGCTTCCATCGAGGAGGAACACCACACTGTCATGAGTGCGGTGATTCAGAAGGTCCAGCTCGCCAAAAGTGGGCTGACCGAAGCCTGCAGCAGCCTTCTATCAGGCTTTGAGGTTAAAACATTAATATATGTAAAATAGTACTGTATAGACAGTAGCCCCTGATGCTCGGTTCGGTGTTCGGAAAGAAAAGCTGGACTGAGGATCTAAAAAGATATACGCAGGAGTCATAAAAAATATGTCGATATGGGATTGCAGGCTACCCTGCTGACCTCTGCCGCACTGACTGCGGAGGTCAATGCTTTGAAGCAAAACCTCGAGCGGTCCGAGAACGAGTTCGGCCGTGCCAAGAAGCAACTCAAGGACAAAGAAGGTGAGTAGCACCTTATTAAAGTTGTACCTTACAGAAAAGGATTTGGTTGCAAAAAGAATGACAAGGATAATGTGGGTATTGCAGGGGCCACAAACGAGGTGGTGACCCTGAAGGAGGCAGTGTCCGTGGCCGATCATAATGCGGCCGCGGAGCGCGCCGAGCGAGAGAAGCAGGAGGCGCGGGTGGCGGAGGTACGGCAAGAGCTCCAGGCTCTCATGGAAAAACATGAGAGTTTGGGGCGTGACTCAAAGACTCAAGAGTCCGAGCTTGCATCGGCTCTTGAGAGTGCCAAAGCCACTAAGGCCGAAGCCTACAAGGACCTCCAGGAAATCGAGGCGTTGAAGAAAATAGCGTCGGGTAAGGCATTTTTCATGCAAAGCAAGCATGTGGATGTGGATTATGTGTTACTTACCCGAATTCGGGGCTCTCCAGGAGCGTTCGCAGATCTGCCCCACAGCGTGTCCGATGCTGCCGCTTTCTACAGGGCCGAGGAGGGGAGCTCGACGGAGAAGGTCTTCTGGTCTCAGTATGCTGAGGCTGGACATCCGGTTCCCCTTAGCGACCAGCTGAAGCAGCTGGTCGAGCTCCACAAGGTGGCCGAACAGGCCATGAAGGGCCTCATAGTTCGGCTGTGGCCCAATGAGACCATGCCTGGGAGCTACTTCGGCCTGGTGCGGCGGCTGGTGGATATGTGTCCATGGGTTGAGGTCATCAAGCGATCCGCCTATATTGAAGGTGCCCGTCGGGCTCTTGCCCATGCTAAGGTGCACTGGGGCAAGATGGATGCTGAGAAGCTTGTGACGGACGTGCCACCGCCGGGCAAGGAGTATCGCACGCCCGAGATGTATTACAAGAGTGTCCTAAAGGGTGCCCGCACTATTGCGGGTGAGTGCTCCAATAATGTAATATTTGAGTAAACTCGCATTTTGTTATCATGTGCGCAGAAAAATTTGTTCATATGCGCTAAGCAATGCTTGTTGATTTAAAATATTACCTTTTGTGCGGCTGTTTATCAAATCTGAGAGATGGCAAGTCGTCAGCTTCAGCCCCCATGCCACGAGTGCTGGGGTGTTCGGTATAAATTTGAGCACTCTTGTTCCCATATTTGGGTCCATCTAGGGAGGCTCTCAACACGACGAACAAGGCAACCGGACTTATAATGCTTGAACACTCTCACTTAGCCATAGAATTCTATAATTTTAAATTTTGGCGAAGCCCTAGTGTTCGGAAGACCGAATTCGGGGCGCTATCCAGGCTTGGGCCGGACAAAGCCGGTTCCTCGCTCTAAGCGGCATAAGTCTTTAGGGACTCGAAAAAACCTCCCGAACAGCGACCGGCTCTCGCCTCATCATGACGGTCAGTTTTAGCTTTCTCCACTGAGGCGTTAACCCAGCTCAACTGGGCCACAATCACAGTGGTTCTCCCAGTGCTACCTTAGCCGATACAACGGAACGTAAGGTACCGAAACATGGGAGCCGGGCAAACCCAACTATTGACCCAAGACATGATTCGGAGCTGATGCATATAATGCTATAAGTTCGGAGTGCGCACTTGTGAAAGTGTTCGGACTTATCACACCATGATGTGGGGAACATAAGCCCCTGGTGTTTTTAGCCGTACCAAAGTGTACGGATGCAACATGTCGTAAATGAACATATGTATAAGAAAGAAATGCAATTATAGGCAAAAAGGTGCTGCATTGTTTTATTCAAGGAGTACTGCTATGAATGCAGAACGATACAAATAGTGCGATAAGCAAGGGACGGGACTATTAAACATGTCCCCCTCCAGGGGTAGGCTGTGGAGTGGTGTATAAAACAGATTTAATGCTCGTAAGGGAGACCACCTGGATATTCATCGCAGCCTTTCTCCTTCCCTGGTTGTTGCATCGTGAGTTCGGCCGGTCTACTGCCGGACAGAGCCTCTGGTAAACAGAGTCCTGTGGGTAAGAAAAGAAAAAAGAAAAAAGAAAAGAAGAAATGACACACTTGGGAGCCCCTGATGTGGTTGAGCCGCATTCTGGGCCTGTCGTGGTCGTGCCCCTTCCCCTATGCCCATGGTATCTCTAGAGCGTAATGATGTACGCGAAGGACCAGTCTTGTGATCTTGCGAGGGCTGGGGTTGGGGTCGCACTGCTACGCGTGCTCGGAACGCGCCAGGTGGTCTTGTTGTAGGTTACTTCGGGCGCGTTTGGCCGTGTCTGGTCGCTTAACGGCCGGACTCGAGAATTTCCTTAAGAGGTTGCATTGTACTTCTGCCGCGAGAGCCGCTGTATGTTCCTCCGTTCGAAGGGAGCGCTCGGTGTTTCCGTTGACCGTGATGACTCCTCGAGGGCCTAGCATCTTGAGCTTGAGGTATGCGTAGTGCGGAACCGCGTTGAACTTTGCAAACGCGGTCCGTCCGAGCAGAGCATGATAGCCGCTGCGGAACGGAACTATGTCGAAGATTAACTCCTCGCTTCGGAAGTTATCCGGTGATCCAAAGACCACTTCCAGTGTGACTGAGCCCGTACAATTGGCCTCTACACCTGGTATGACGCCTTTGAAGGTCGTCTTTGTGGGTTTAATCCTTGAGGGGTCTATGCCCATCTTGCGCACTGTGTCCTGATAAAGCAGGTTCAGGCTGCTGCCGCCGTCCATCAGGACTCTGGTGAGGTGAAATCCATCGACGATTGGGTCTAAAACCAATGCGGCGAATCCGCCGTGGCGGATGCTGGTGGGGTGGTCCCTTCGATCAAAAGTGATCGGGCAGGAGGACCATGGGTTGAACTTCGGGGCGACTGGCTCCATCGCGTATACGTCCCTGAGTGCACGCTTCCGCTCCCTCTTGGGTATGTGGGTTGCGTATATCATATTCACCGTCCGCACTTGTGGGGGAAAACCCTTCTGTCCTCTGTTGTTCGGCGGTCGGGTCTCTTCTTCGTCATCGCTATGCAGCCCCTTGTCATTGTTTTCGGCAATTAGCTTGCCTGCCTGCTTGAATACCCAACAGTCCCTGTTGGTGTGGTTGGCTGGCTTTTCGGGGGTGCCGTGTATCTGGCACGAGCGATCGAGTATTCGGTCCAAATTGGACGGACCCGTAGTAGTTCTTTTGAATGGCTTCTTCCGCTGACCGGGTTTCGAGCCTCTGAATCCGGCGTTGACTGCCGTATCCTCATTATTGTCGCCGTTAATGCGGCGTTTATTCTTGTTGCGACGTGACCTGCCATTGCGATCCTTGGTATCCGGACTGCCGGAATTTTTGCTAAGGTTGTTGCTGCGAGCTAGCCAGCTGTCCTCTCCCGCGCAAAAGCGGGTCATGAGTGATGTGAGGGCTGCCATGGATTTCGGCTTTTCCTGTCCCAGGTGCCGGGCAAGCCACTCGTCGCGGATGTTATGTTTGAAGGCTGCGAGGGCCTCCGCATCCGGACAGTCGACGATTTGATTTTTCTTAGTTAAGAACCGTGTCCAGAATTGTCTGGCCGATTCGTCTGGCTGCTGAATTATGTGGCTTAGGTCGTCAGCGTCTGGTGGTCGCACATACGTGCCCTGGAAGTTATCAAGGAATGCGGCTTCCAGGTCCTCCCAACATCCAATTGATTCTGCTGGCAAGCTGTTAAGCCAATGCCGAGCTGGTCCTTTAAGCTTGAGTGGGAGGTATTTGATGGCGTGAAGATCGTCACCGCGGGCCATGTGGATATGAAGGAGATAGTCTTCGATCCAAACCGCGGGGTCTGTTGTGCCGTCATAGGATTCGATATTCACGGGTTTAAACCCTTCGGGGATTTGATGATCCATTACTTCGTCTGTGAAGCATAGTGGGTGTGCGGCGCCTCTGTATTGGGCTATATCGCGACGAAGCTCCAACGAGCTTTGTCTATTGTGTTCGGCCCGGCCGGACTTACTGTGTCCGGCGCGACGGTTGTCGTCACGTATCATGGGGCGCCCACGCGATCCGTAGATCGATCTTGATTGTCTTGCCTTATCCTCCAATATATCTCGCAAGTCCGGAGCATTCCCCTGTGGCCTTGTGCTGTTCGAGCGGTGCCGGGGTACGGTTCTAGTGAAGGGCCTAGAGGCCTCTCTGTCGCGGCCACGAGGTGGCCGGTCAGCCGTATTGTGCTCTGGTGATGCAGGTTTATATGCCTCCTCCTCTAATCGGGGAGCAACTTGCGTTTGGGGTAGCTTTTGGAGGGGCGTTCGAGCTCATGCTCTTCGGCCGCCAGGACTTTCGTCCATCTGTCGGCTAGCAGATCCTGATCAGCTCTAAGCTGTTGCTGCTTTTTCTTGAGGTTGTTTGCCATGGCCATAAGCCTGCGTTTGAAACGCTCTTGTTCGACGGGATCCTCAGGCACGACAAATTCGTCGTCGTCGAGGCTTGCCTCGTCTCCAGAGGGAGGCATGTAAATATCTTCCTCTACCTCTTCGTCTGCCGCCCTCTTGTGAGGGCTGGCATCCCCGTCCTCCTGCGCTGAATCTTGCTGGAGGGGTTTGTCTTCGGCACTGTCTGGGGTATTATTATCTCCGGTGCCGAAATCGCCATTCTTGCTGTGGCGGGATTTAGAGCGGCGCCACTGACGCCGGCGCTTGGGCTGTTTCTTGGAGAGGTCTTCCTCCGCTGTTCCTTCGCCATTCCCATCCTTTGGGATATCCACCATGTATATGTTGTATGACGAGGTGGCTTTCCAGTGCCCAGTAGGCGCTGGTTCTTGGTCGTCTCCAGCATCGTCGTCCATACCGTCGATGTCGTCGGAGTCGAAGTCTAGCATGTCGGTTAGATCATCGACAGCGGCTACTAAGTGGGTGGTGGGTGGGTCCTAAATTTCTTCATCGTCCGCATCCCAACCGTCCTGACCGCAGTCCGGCCAGGGCTCTCCTGATAACGAGAGATATTTTAGCGAGCTCAAAATGTCGCCAAAAGGTGAGTGTTGAAAGATGTCCGCGGCGGCGAACTCCATGATCGGCACCCAATCGGATTCGATTGGTGGGGGCGCGGGAGGTTCGGAGTCCGGCAAGGAGTCCGACACCTTGGAGTCACGAGCTTCAGAAGGGACAAAGTTAGTATTCGGCTCTATCGCCATAGAGGTTTGCAGCCCCCGAGGCGGTGTCTAACCACCCGTCCTCGATCTGCACAGCCGGCTCCGAATCGAAGGTCAGAGCAGACTCGTGTGCGGCCTCCAAGGCACTGTCCGGCAGCAGAGCTAAATCATGCCCATCATGACAGTGTGGCACGCTCAGCTGTGGCTCGAATCCATTGAAAATCAAGTCTATGCGGATGTCAGCCGTGAAGTTCAGACTTCCAAATCTGACCTGGCGGCCAGGGGCGTAGCTTTCGATCTGCTCCAGATGGCCAACCGAATTGGCCCGCAGGGCAAAGCCGCCGAATACGAAGATCTGTCCGGGGAGAAAAGTCTCACCCTGGACCATGTCGTTGTTGATGATCGAAGGAGCCATCGAGCCTATCGGTGACGACATAGAGGAACTCTCAATGAAAGCACCAATGTCGGTGTCAAAACCGGCGGATCTCGGGTAGGGGGTCCCGAACTGTGCGTCTAGCCGGATGGTAGCAGGAGACAAGGGACACGATGTTTTACCCAGGTTCGGGCCCTCTCGATGGAGGTAAAACCCTACGTCCTGCTTGATTGATATTGATGATGTGGGTATTACAAGAGTAGATCTACCAC
Source organism: Triticum aestivum (assembly GCF_018294505.1). NCBI lineage: Eukaryota > Viridiplantae > Streptophyta > Magnoliopsida > Poales > Poaceae > Triticum > Triticum aestivum. The sequence goes on along the minus strand of NC_057810.1, from coordinate 326,928,879 downwards.
GAGATCAAGGAGGCTAAACCCTAGAAGCTAGCCTATGGTATGATTGTTGTTATCGTTGTTGTCCTACGGACTAAAACCATCCGGTTTATATAGACACCGGAGAGGGCTAGGGTTACACAGATTCGGTTACAATGGTAGGAGATCTACATATCTGTATCGCCAAGCTTGCCTTCCACGCCAAGGAAAGTCCCATCCGGACACGGGGCGAAGTCTTCAATCTTGTATCTTCATAGTCTTAGAGTCCGGCCGATGATGATAGTTCGGCTATCCGGACAGCCCCTAGTCCAGGACTCCCTCAATGCCCCTGGCCGCTAGGTCAGATTCGAAAGCTTGAACTTCACGGCTGACATCCGCGGAGACTTGATCTTCGACGGATTCGAGCCACAGTCGAGCGCGCCGCACTGTCTCGATGGGCATGATTTAGCTCTGCTGCCGGACAGTGCCCTGGAGGCCGCACACGAGTCCGCTCCGACCCTTAATTCGGAGCCGACTGCGTAGATCGAGGATGGGTGGCTAGACACCGCCTCGGGGGCTGCTACATCTACGGGATGGAGCCAAATACCGACCTTGTCCCTTGTGAAGCTCGTGACTCCGAGGTGCCGGACTCCTCGCCGGACTCGGATCGTCCTGCGCCCCTACCAATCGAATCCGATTGGGCACCGATCATGGAGTTCACCGCCGCAGACATCTTTCAGCACTCGCCTTTCGGCGATATCCTGAATTCGCTAAAGTATCTCTCATTATCAGGAGAGCCCTGGCCGGACTGCGGTCAAGACGGTTGGGATGCGGACGACAAAGAAATTCAAAGCCCACCCACCACCCACTTTGTAGCCACTGTCGACGATCTAACCGACATGCTAGACTACGACTCCGAAGACATCGACGGTATGGACGACGATGCCGGAGACGACAAAGAACTAGCGCCTATTGGGCACTGGAAAGCCACCTCGTCATACGACATATACATGGTGGACACCCCAAAGGATGGGAATGGCGATGGAACAGCGGAGGAGGATCCTTCCAAGAAACAGCCTAAACGCCAGCGTCAGCGGCGCCGCTCTAAATCCCGCCACAGCAAGAATGGAGATTCCAGCACCGGAGACAATAACACCCCGGACAGCGCCGAAGACAACCCCCTCCAGCAAGATTCAGCACAGGAGGACGAAGAAGCCAGACCTCATGAGAGAGCGGCAGACAAAGAGGTAGAGGATGATAATTACATGCCTCCCTCGGGAGACGAGGCAAGCCTTGACGACGACGACTTCGTTGTGCCTGAGGATCCCGTCGAACAAGAGCGTTTTAAACGCAGGCTTATGGCCACGGCAAATAGCCTCAAGAAAAAGCAGCAACAGCTTAGAGCTGATCAAAATCTGCTAGCCGACAGATGGACCAAAGTCCTTGCGGCCGAAGAGCATGAACTCGAACGCCCCTCCAAAAGCTACCCCAAACGCAAGCTGCTCCCCCGATTAGAGGAGGAAGCATATAAACCCACATCACCAACGCACAATACGGCTGACCGACCACCTCGTGGCCGCGACAGAGAGGCCTCTAGGCCCTCCACTAGAACCGTACCCCGACATCGCTCGAAAAGTACAAAGCCACGGGAGAATGCGCCGGACATGCGAGACATATTGGAGGATAAGGCAAGACAATCAAGATCAATCTACGGATCGCGTGGGCGCCCCACGACCGTCGCGCCGGATACAGCAACTCCGGTAGGGCCGAACACATTAGACAAAGCTCGCTTGAGCTACGTCGTGATATAGCCCAATATAGAGGCGCCGCACACCCACTATGCTTCACAGATGAAGTAATGGATCATCAAATCCCCGAAGGGTTCAAACCCGTGAACATCGAATCCTATGATGGCACAACAGACCCCACGGTTTGGATCGAAGACTATCTACTTCATATCCACATGGCCCGCGGTGATGATCTTCACGCCATCAAATACCTCCCACTCAAGCTTAAAGGACCATCTCGGCATTGGCTTAACAGCTTGCCAGCAGAATCAATTGGGTGTTGGGAGGACCTGGAAGCCGCATTCCTTGATAACTTCCAGGGCACATATGTGCGACCACCAGACGCCGATGACCTAAGCCACATAATTCAGCAGCCAGACGAATCGGCCAGACAATTCTGGACACGGTTCTTAACAAAGAAAAATCAAATCGTCGATTGTCCGGATGTAGAGGCTCTCGCAGCCTTCAAACATAACATCCGCGACGAGTGGCTTGCCCGGCACCTGGGACAGGAAAAGCCGAAATCCATGCCAGCCCTCACATCACTGATGACCCACTTCTGCGCGAGACAGGGCAGCTGGCTAGCCCGCAGTAACAACCTCAGCAAAAATTCTAGCAGTCCAGATACCAAGGACCGCAATGGCAGGTCGCGTCGCGACAAGAACAAACGCCACGTTAACGGCGATAACACTGAGGATACGGCAGTCAACGCCGGATTCAGAGGCTCCAAACCCGGTCAGCGGAAAAAGCCATTCAAAAGAACTACTCCGGGTCCATCCAATTTGGACCGAATACTCGACTGCTCTTGCCAGATACACGGCACCCCCGAAAAGCCAGCTAATCACACCAACATGGATTGTTGGGTATTCAAGCAGGCAAGCAAGTTAATTTCCAAAAACAATGACAAGGGGATGCATAGCGATGACGAGGAAGAGACCCGGCCGCCGAACAATAGAGGACAGAAGGGTTTCCCCCCACAAGTGCGGATGGTGAACATGATATACGCAACCCACATACCCAAAAGGGAGCGGAAGCGTGCACTCAGGGACATATACGCGATGGAGCCAGTCGCCCCAAAGTTCAATCCATGGTCCTATTGCCTGATCACTTTTGATCAAAGGGACCACCCCACCAGCATCCGCCATGGCGGATTCGCCGCATTGGTTTTAGACCCAATCGTCGATGGATTTCACCTCACCAGAATCCTGATGGACGGCGGCAGCAGCCTGAACCTGCTTTATCAGGATACAGTGCGCAAGATGGGCATAGACCTCTCAAGGATTAAACCCACAAAGACGACCTTCAAAGGCGTCATAGCAGGTGTATAAGCCAATTGTACAGGCTCAGTTACACTGGAAGTGGTCTTCGGATCCCCGGATAATTTTCGAAGCGAGGAGTTAATCTTTGACATAGTCCCGTTCCGCAGCGGCTATCATGCTCTGCTCGGACGGACCGCGTTTGCAAAGTTCAACGTGGTGCCGCACTACGCATACCTCAAGCTCAAGATGCCAGGCCCTCGAGGAGTCATCACGGTCAACGGAAACACGGAACGCTCTCTCCGAACAGAGGAGCATACAGCGGCTCTCACGGCAGAAGTACAGTGCAGCCTCTTAAGGCAATTCTCGAGTCCGGCCGTTAAGCGACCGGACATGGTTAAACGCGCCCGGAGTAACCTACAACACGACCACCTGGCACATTCCGAGCACGCGTAGCAATGCGGCCCCAGCCCCAGCCCTTGCAAAATTGCGAGACTGATCCTTCGCATACATCATTACGCTCTGGAGATATCATGGGCATAGGGGGAGGGGCACGACCACGATAGGCCCAGAGTGCGGCTCAACCACACCAGGGGCTCCCAAATGTGTCATCTTTTTCTTTTTTCTTTTTCTTTTTTCTTACCCACAAGACTCCGTTCACCAGAGGCCCTGTCCGGCAGTAGACTCGCCGAACTCATGATGCAACAGCCAGGGAAGGAGAAAGGCTGCGACGAGTATCCAGGTGGTCTCCATTATGAGCATTAAATCTGTTTCATACACCATTCCGCAGCCTACCCCTGGAGGGGGACATGTTTAATAGTCCCATCCCTTGCTTACCGCACTATTTGTATCGTTCTGCATTCATGGCAGTACTTCTTGAATAAACAATGCATCGCCTTTTTGCTTGTAGTTGCATTCCTTTCTCATACATATGTTTATGACATGTTGCATCCGTACACTTTGATACGGCAAAATACACCAGGGGCTTAAGTTCCCCACATTATGGTGTGATAAGTCCGAACACTTTCACAAGTGCGGCACCCCGAACTTATAGCATTATATGCATCGGCTCCGAATCATGTCTTGGGTCAATAGTTGGGTTTGCCCGGCTCCCATGTTTTGGTACCGTATGTTTCGTTGTATCGGCTAAGGTAGCACTGGGAGAACCACTGTGATTGCGCCCCAGTTGAGCTGGGCGATCGCCTCAGTGGAGAAAGCTAAAACTGACCGTCATGATGAGGCGAGAGCCGGTCGCTGTTCGAGAGGTTTTTTCGAGTCCCTAAAGACTTATGCCGCTTAGAGCGAGGAACTGGCTTTGTCCGGTCCAGGCGTGGATAGCGCCCCGAATTCGGCCTTCCGAACACTAGGGGCTTCGCCGAAATTTAAAATTATAGAGTTCTATGGCTAAGTGAGAGTGTTCAAGCATTATAAGTCCGGTTGCCTTGTTCGTTGTGTTGAGCGCCTCCCTAGATGGACCCAAAAATGGGAACAACAGCGCTCAAGTTTTATCCCGAACACCCCAGCACTCGTTGCATGGGGGCTGAAGCCGACGACTTGCCATCTCTCAGATTTGATAAACGGTCGCACAGAAGGTAATATTTTAAATTAACAAGCATTGCTTAGCGCATAGGAACAAAGTTTTCAGCGCACAGGATAACAAAATGCGAGTCTACTCAAATATTACATCTTTGGAGCACTCACCCGCAATAATGCGGGCACCCTTCAAGACACCCTTATAATACATCTCGGGTGTGCGATACTCCTTGCCCGGCGGTGGCGCATCCGTCACAAGCTTCTCAGCATCCATCTTGCCCCAGTGCACCTTACCACGGGCACCTTCAATGCAGGCGGAGTGCTTGATGACTTCAACCCAGGGACATGCATCCACCAGCCGCCGCACCAGGCTGAAGTAGCTCCCAGGCATGGCCTCCTTGGGCCACAGCCAAACTATGAGGCCCTTCATGGCCTGTTCGGCCACCTTGTGGAGCTCGACCAGCTACTTCAGCTGGTCGCTAAGGGGCACCTGATGTCCGGCCTCAGCATACTAAGACCAGAATACCTTCTCCGTCGAGCTCCCCTCCTCGGCTCTGTAGAAAGCGGCAGCATCGGACACGCTGCGAGGCAGATCTGCAAACGCTCCTGGAGAGCTCCGAATTTGGGTAAGTAACAGGTAATTTACTTTGACATGCTTGCTTTGCATGAAGAATGCCTTACCCGCTGCTATTTTCTTCACATCCTCGATTTCCTGGAGGGCCTTATGGGCATCGGCCTTAGCAGCCTTGGTACTCTCAAGAGCAGACGCAAGCTCGGACTCTCGAGTCTTCGAGTCACGCTCCAAACTCTCGTGCTTTTCCGCGAGAGCATGGAGCTCTTGTTGTACCTCCGCCACCCGCGCCTCCTGCTTCTCTCGCTTGGCTCGTTCTGCGGCCACATTGCGTTCGGCCGCGGACACCGCCTCCTTCAGGGCGGCCACCTCGTTCGTGGCCCCTGGAGTACCCACGTTATCCTTGTTATTTCTCTTGCAACCAAATCCTTTTCTGCAAGGTACAAATTTAATATGGTGTTACCCACCTGCCTTGTCCTCGAGCTGCTTCTTGGCACGGCCGAGCTCGCTCTCGGACCGCTCGAGGCTCTGCTTCAAGGTATTGACCTCCGTGGTCAGTGCGGCAGAGGTCAGCAGCGCAGCCTGCATTCCCATGTTGACATATTTTTTAAGACTCTTGCGTATATCTTTTTAGATCCTCAGTCCGGCTTTTCTTTCTGAACACCGAACCGAGCATCAGGGGCTACTGTCTATGCGGTATTATATTACATATCTTAAAATTCTTACCTCAAAGCCTGTTAGAAGGCTGCTGCAGGCTTCGGTCAGCCCGCTCTTGGCAAGCTGAACCTTCTGAATCACCGCACTCATGACAGTGCGGTGTTCTTCTTTGATGGAAGCGCCATTGAGCGCCTCCAGCAAGTTATCCGGTGCCTCCGGTTGGACGGAGGCCGCCGGTGTCATAGTCTTGCCCTTCTTACGAAGGGGCCGCCCGCCGGACTCCGGAACCACTGCAGGTTCCGGTGCGGAGTCCGGTACAAAGTCCGGGAGGCTGCCCTCCGGCACCTCCGGGGCCTCCTCCTCCTGGTGGGTCCATTCCCGGGATCCCACCTCAGCGTCGTCAGCATCACGGGGGGTGGAGGCGGTCGGAAGAGAATCCATATCCGACGTACCCAAGGACCCGCTCGACGAAGCGGGAAGATCGTCCTTTGGCGGACTACAGGGTTGTATGCGGCATTAGAAAGACACCATGCGACAAAAAGAAAAATTATCAATCATCTAGGAGTCCGGATACTTATGATCTCGCCAAGGGCTTGGCCCTTGAGGGCCACTCCCTGTCGCCATCGCCGACGTTGGCAGAACAGTCCGGGGGAAGGGTCCTTCCCTTCTTGGACCCTTCGGCCTCCCCCGTTGGGGAGGCCTTCCTCTTCTTCTCTCCCCCCGCTGGGGAGAGGCCTCTTTCTCCTCCTCCTCATCCTCGGGGGAGGAGTCCGCCTCGGAGTCATCGGACGATGAGTCCGATACCACCTGACGCTGGGAACTCCTTCGGGTTCCCGTGGCCTTCTTCTTGGCCTTCTTCTCCGGCACCACGTAAAGTGTCAGGACCAGCAGCCCTATCAAACGGGCATCCGCTGGGTCTTCTGGAAGGGGAGCCGGACAGTTCACATGTCCGGATGTCGTCTGCCAAGCCTATTAAAGGTATTGGGAGTTTAGATCCTGCATAATGTCAAAACATGAAAAGCAAGTGTCCCATAAAGGATAACATGGCTTACCTCGCTAGCTGGACGCTGCGAGCTGAATCTGCGATCTTCGGTAGCGGATGCGGGAGCTTCGGCGCCCTTGAACAGCACCCTCCAGGCCTCTTTGTACGTAGTGTCAAAGAGCCCGCTCAAGGTCTGGTGCTGTGCCCGATTAAACTCCCACAAATTGAAGTCTCGTTGCTGGCAGGGGAGAATCCGGCGGACGAGCATGACCTGGATCATGTTGACAAGCTTGAGCTTCTTGTTCACCAGGGTTTAGAGACAGGACTGGAGTCCGGTCAGCTCCTCCGAACTACCCCATAGCAGGCCCTTCTCTTTCCACGAGGTGAGCTGCATGGGGATGCCAAATCTGAATTTGGGGGCCGCTGCCCATTTAGGGTCACGCGGCTCAGTGATGTAGAACCACCCCGATTGCCACCCTTTGATGGATTCCACGAAGGCGCCCTCGAGCTAGGTGACGTTGGGCATTTTACCCACCATGGAACCTCCGCACTCCGCTTGGCTGCCCTTCACAACCTTCGGCTTAACATTGAAGGTCTTTAGCCACAAGCCGAAGTGGGGCTGGATGCAGAGGAAGGCCTCGCACACGACGATAAACACCGAGATATTGAGGATAAAATTTGGGGCCAGATCGTGGAAATCCAGGCCGTAGTAGAACATGAGCCCCCGGACAAAGGGGTGGAGTGGGAAGCCCAGTCCAAAGAGGAAATGGGGAAGGAATACCACCCTCTCATGGGGCCCGGGGGTGGGGATGAGCTGCCCCTAGTCGGGCTGCCTGTGTGCGATGTCGCTGGACAGATATCCGGCGCTGCGCAGTTTCTTGATGTGCCCCTCCGTGACGGAGGAGGCCATCCACTTGCCTCCCGCTCCGGACATGGCTGGAGAAGGTCGAGTTGAGATGTGTGGACTTGGGCGCTGGAGCTCGAGTGCGCGGAGATGGATAAGCAAAGGAGGAAGAAGGCGTGGGTAAAAGAGGTGGATCCTTATCCCCTTATATATGGACGGACGAAACTATGCGTCCCCACCGGCCTGATAAAACTCGCTTATCTCCCAAGCGCCACAATCAATGGCGTGGTTGGGTTACCCACGTTCGTATTGATGGGAATCCCGGAATAAGGGGAACACGATCTCTGCTTCGACAAGACGTGCCAAGGAAACCGCTTCGCCGAACACGCTGAGGTGGTATAATGAAAACGCTTCGAGTAAAAGCTTGGTTGTGGTGTGACGTCACGCCACAAAATACGTCAGCAGATTGAACTTGTGTAAATATTATTCTCTCTACGATGGTACGTGGAATTTATTTTACAGAGCCGGACACTATCCTGGTGTTCACAATCTTCTATAAATTATTCCGAGGAGGAACCCGCCTTGCAATGCCAAAGACAATATGCACGCCGGACTCGTCGTCATTGAAGCCTGGTTCAGGGGCTACTGAGGGAGTCCTGGACTAGGGGGTGTCTGTATAGCCGAACTGTCATCATCGGCCGGACTCCAAGACTATGAAGATACAAGATTGAAGACTTCGTCCCGTGTACGGATGGGACTTTCCTTGGCGTGGAAGGCAAGCTTGGCGATACGGATATGTAGATCTCCTACCATTGTAACCGACTCTGTGTAACCCTAGCCCTCTCTGGTGTCTATATAAACCGGAGGGTTTTAGTCCGTAGGACACAACAACAATAACAACAATCATACCATAGGCCAGCTTCTAGGGTTTAGCCTCTTTGATCTCGTGGTAGATCCACTCTTGTACTACCCATATCATCAATATCAATCAAGCAGGAGTAGGGTTTTACCTCCATCGAGAGGGCCCGAACCTGGGTAAAAACATCGTGTCCCTTGTCTCCTGTTACCATCCGCCTAGACGCACAGTTCGGGACCCCCTACCCGAGATCCGCCGGTTTTGACACCAACACCTCCCCTCTCGCCTTCGCTCCCGTTTCTGATCTACATCCTCGGGTCCCGGCTCTCGAGCTGGTCTCAGCCGTCACTGGCTTGCCAGGTCGCGATGCCGTGGGCAAGACCAAAGGGTGAGGGCTGGAGAGCCGGTAGGAGCCCTGAGTCGCGATGCTCAGGCACCCCCCCTTTAACATGCAAGCGAGTTGCGTGAACGAGAGCAAAGAAAGCACCGTGAGGGCCTCGCCTGGCGATGCTTTTTGGAGGGACCCTGCAGGTTCATCATAAAAGGAACGAGAGTTCGTCGTGGCAATCGACAGTTAGCTGTTAGTTGCTTTGGAGAGGCGACGAGGCACGAAAGTCCTGGCGAGGCGTATTGGGGCTCCCGTGAGCCTGCGCGGGACTCACGGGGCCCTACCTCAAGGCGGGTTGCTCCTAGCTCTGGGCCTTATCTTGGAGTGTGTTCCTGCAAATTTGGCCAGATGCCGGTGCTCTACGTCTTCGGGTCCCGGCTCTCGAGCTGGTTTCAGCCGTCGCTGGCTTGCCAGGTCGCGATGTCGTGGGCAAGACCAGAGGGTGAGGGCCGGAGAGCCGGTAGGAGCCCTGAGTCGCGATGCTCAGGCACCCCACCTTTAACGCGCATGCTGGGTTAGATGTCGAAACTCTACATCCTCGGGTCCTGGCTCTCGAGCTGGTCTCAGCCGTCGCTGGCATGCCAGGTCGCGATGCCATGGACAAGACCAGAGGGTGAGGGCCGAAGAGCTGGTAGGAGCCCTGAGTCGCGATGCTCAGGCACCCCCCCTTTAACACGCAAGCTGGGTTAGATGTCGAAAATCTACGTCCTCGGGTCCCGGCTCTCGAGCTGGTCTCAGCCGTCGCTGGCATGCCAGGTCGCGATGCCATGGACAAGACCAGAGGGTGAGGGCCGGAGAGCCAGTAGGAGCCCTGAGTCGCGATGCTCAGGCACCCCCCCTTTAACGCCCAAGATTCTGACACCCAAGAGGAAAAGGCACCAAATAACAAGCATGATGGGTTGAAAGCATAGCCCTAAGGTAAACGCAAGAAGGGTACACGCCACTGGGTCAGGCCCGAGCGACTTGGCGATGATGCAGCCCGAGGGGCGCCCCCAATAAGATAAGCTAAGGACATGAAATAAAAGGGATACACGCCGCAGGGACGGACCCACGCGGCCTGGGAATAATGCGGCCCTGAGGGCGCTCCCAGCTGGAAATGAAACTTGAAAGATGTCACCTGATGATGTTGGGGATGAAGGGGTGTTGGTGTAGCAGACTCGGCGGGCTGCGGGAGCCGATCCTCACGAGCCCCTAGGCCCAGGGGCCTCAGGAGGCTCCGGAGGCGCTGGCGGCTCCTCGCGGGCCATCTCCATCTCCACCATGGCTGTGGAACGCCTGACTTCTTGAGCCTCCAGGATGGCCCTCATGAGGCGCTGGTGCGCAGGAGCCGCGTTCGGCAAGCCATAATGCATGCACACGTAGCTGTGAGGCGGACCCTCGCAGCATCCCACCCGCGAGGGCCAGAGGCACTCCTGAGACGCGGCTCGGTTGAGCCCCGGTATGTCGATGCAGACGCGCAGCCCACCATCCTCGCCTGGATGGGGGGCCACAGTGGGTAGGCGGCGGCTGCCTCTCATGACCCTTGACTCCTATAGCTCCTGAATGGCATTGCTGAGGAACTCCTAAGGGTCGGGCCCTCCTTGCCTTGCTCCTTCTTGAGGGAAACGTGCTTCGAAATATGCCTCCACGTGGTGCCCAAGCGCCTCCCTCATGACCTTGGCGAGGTCGGCGGCCCTCCAGGGGAGAGCCCCCGAGCCCTGTCTGAGGAGGGCGCTGGGCGCGCTTCCCTATGCGATGGAAGGAGGTTCCCCTTGAGCAAGCGCGGGCCCTGAGGGGCCTGCCTCCTGAGGGGCCGGGCTGGATGATGTCTTCTTCTTATTGGGGGCAGCCTCGGGAGGCCTCCTGCCTCCGCGGTCCGGGTCTTCCAGTGATGCAGCCTAAAAGGCTCGCTCCAGGGAGCACACTGCGTCTCTCTGTTCGCAGGGCACTGTGATGACCCCGCCACTTCCTGGCATCTTGAGGACGTTGTAGCCGTGGTGGGTCATGGCCATGAACTTGGCCAGCACCGGGTACCCGAGGATGGCGTTGTACGGTAGGCGAATGTGGGCGACGTCGAAGTCGATGAGCTCGGTGCGGTAGTTGTCGCGTGCCCCGAAGGTGACAGGAAGGCGGACCTGCCCAATCGGGACCGTGGAGCCGTCGGTGACTCCGGAGAACGGCTTGGTTGGCTGAAGCTGACTGCAGGGCACTTGGAGATTGTTGAATGTTTCCACGGACAGGATGTTGAGCCCTGCTCCGCCATCGATGAGGGTCCTGGTGAATAGCACGTTGCTAATGATTGGGGAACAAAGCATCGGGAGGACTCCGGCTGTGGCCGTGCACTTGAGCTGATCTGCTGAACTGAACATGATGGCGCATGCCGACCACCTGAGAGGGCGCGTGGCCTCGAGCTTGGGGAGGACTGCATTCACTTCGTGGGCGAACTGCTTGAAGATGCGTTGAGAGGCTGGGGCTTGAGCTCCACCAAGGATGCAGGCGATTGCACGCGGTTCCTGGAAGCCCCCAGCCCCCTCGTCCTGATGATGGTCTTCATTTCTCCTTGGCTGCAGCGGCAGCGGAGGGAGGCTCGCGTTCCCTTGCGGGCGATCCTCGCAAGGCTGATCCCTCCAGCCTCCCTCGCGAGGTGGGTCCTGCCAGCGATCCTCCCGAGGTTGGTCGCGCCACCCTTGGCGTGGGCCGTGGTCTTCCCAACGTCCTGTGTTCCTTCCTCCTCCTCGGCCGTAGCCCCGGTCGCTGCGGTCGGGACGTCTGCCGACCCTTCCTTCACGCACGGCCCGGAGCTCTTGGCATTCATTGGTGTTGTGGGTGTGGAGGTCGTGGTACACGCAGTACCGACTGCCCTTGGAGGATCCGGGATGATCTCTGCCCTGCTTGGTGTCTGGCTCGGCCGCGAGTACGGCAGCCTCCTTGCGCTTCACGTCCTTGGTCTTGGGCTTCTTCTCTTCTGGGTCTGCGGCAGGCAGCTCGAGGAGGGAGAGGCATCCCTCCTCAGCCCTGGCGCACTTGGTCGCCAAGTTGAACAACTCCAAGGAGGTGCACAGGTCTTCATGCATCGCCAGCTCCTCCTTCATCTTGACGTTCCGCACACCGTCGGAGAAGGCTGAGATGATGGCCTCCTCCGTCACCTTGGGGATCTTGAGGCGCGTGTTGTTGAAGCGCTGGATGTACTTCTGCAGGGTTTCCCCAGGTTGCTGCTTGATACGGCGCATGTCGCTCATGGCGGGTGGCCGGTCGCGAGTACCCTGGAAGTTGGTGATGAAGCGGGTGCGCATTTCGTCCCAGGAGGAGGTCATGCCTGGGGCCAGGTTCAGGAGCCAGGTGCGGGCCCCGTCCTTGAGCGCCATGGGAAACCAGTTAGCCATGACCTTCTCGTCCCCATTGGCAGCCTCGATGCCCAACTCGTAAAGCTGGAGGAACTCCGCAGGGTCAGCCGTGCCGTCGTAGCGAGGAGGCAGGTCTGGCTTGAACTTGCCGGGCCACGCTACGCTGCGTAGCTCGGAGGTGAAGGTGCGGCAGCCCGCTGTGGCCACAGGGGGGCCTTGGGCGACGGAGAGCTTGGTCCTGCGGGTCCTCATGCGCCGCGGCTGGGGGCAGCACAGGGTCTTGACGTGCTGGAGCAGGGAGCGCTCGGGCAGCTTCTCGGGGGCGAGGGACTTGGCAGCTCTGCTCTTGCCGCACTGGTGCCTGACGGAGCGGGTTCCGTCCAGGGGCCACGCGCCTTGGGGCCAGGGCGCCTTCTTGAGGAGGAGGCGGCTGAGGCGCCCCAGGAGCTTCATTGCCCGTGCAGGGCGGGGCGCGGTGCAGTGAGAAGGACGGCGCGGGGGAGCCCCCGGCGGCGCGGACGAGCTCGGCGACTCGGTCGAGCCACTCTTCGTAGACGTCGTCGATGGGGCGGTAGCGCAGGAGCTCGTTTGCCGCGATGAGCGCGGCTCGGGCCTCCATGGCCGCGCGGGGCGCGCGTGACGAAGAACCAGCGGGGGAGACAAGGGTGTGGCAGTGCGGCCGTCCCGCCTCATGGATGGATGCTGAGACGATGCTTGCTGTTAGTTCCCCACCGGGCCGGTGGCGGCGTTGACGGCAGGTGACGGGGAACAACGAGGGCGCCCGCCGACGGGAGCCGTCTGGGCGACATGGGAAGCGAGGGCGGCTCGGCGCTCGGCGTGATCCCGACGAGCGTCAGACATGGATGTGATGGTCGGAGAAGAACGAGACGACGGAAGGCAAATTCCGGCGCACCCCTACCTGGCGCGCCAAATGTCAGATTTCGGGTTTCGGCAGACCCTTGAGGTTCGAACACTGGGGTGCGCGCGGAGATTCAACCCTCTGCCTACTTGCTCTTCGCTGAATCGCTAGGACCTAAACTACCAAACAGAACAACACAAGAGACACAAGGTTTATACTGGTTCTGGCCACCATTGTGGTGTAATACCCTACTCCAGTGTGTGGTGTGGTGGATTGCCTCTCGGGCTGATGATGAACAATACAAGGAAGAACAGCCTCGCGAGGGTCTATTCTTGGCTGGTGCTACTTGGTTCTGGCTCTTGGATTCTCGATCCGGTCTCTAGATCCGGTCTCTAGATGTCTCTACCCCGGGGGTGGCTAGTCCTATTTATAGGCAAAGGCCCTGGGCCTCTTCCCAAATATTGAGCGGGAAAGGCGCCAACAATTGGCCATTTTGAAGGGGAACAGCGGGTACACTTATCCTGACTAAAGTTGGTCCTCGCCTGTCAAAGGCTCTGGTGGTGACGCCTGTTTGGGCTCCACAATGACTTCCTTCCGGCCGTTGGGCTGGTCTTGGTCTTGTTGCACCGAAATGGATGCCTTTGCTTGATGCTCTCGCCTGCGCTTGCTCCCTTTGCACCAAAGAGGAAAGGAGGACACTGCGCGGGCTGGCGCCCGACTGGCGCCCTTGGTCGTCATGGCTTGCGTCATGGGCACCTCGCGAGGTACCCCGCCTTGAACTCTCCGCCTCCTCGTGAGCCAGCCTAACAAGGCCGCGCCTGAGCAAGCTCCTTGTCGTCCGCCCCGCGAGGCTTGGCCCCTCGCGAGGGTCTTGAGCTTGTGTTGATGAAGATGGGTTGTGTTGGTCCTCCTTTGAGCCACGCCGCAGGCCGCAGGCAGGCAAGTCTGGGGACCCCCGTTCCCAGAACGTCGGCAGATTCTACGCTACCATCCTCCCCTACAAGATTTGGAAGACAACACATGCATAGACACTCAACGTAGTTGTGTTGATGATGAGCACATCTCCCCTAGTCCACCATCACAGGTGCTCCCTCTAACATGGCACTACTATATGTGGTTGCATGTTATCTATGATGTCTAGCTTGTATTGCTTCTAATTTTGTTGAATTCCATCTGCTTACTGTACACATTGTACTTATGAAAAAGACACGTGTTCTTGTTTCTAGAACATACAATATATGTCTATCACACCATGTTCTTACAGCAAAGTGCAACTGTTGTGTAACCTGCAACAATCACTTATCATAAGACACATTTAACTTGGGAGTCTGATATAGGTAACATCTCACATTATTTTCTAGCTTGTACTACTAATTTATTGAAATGGCACTAATGACAAGATGGTTTTAACTTGGTAGAGTGATATTCGTTGCATCTTACATATGGTGTCTAGCTTTCATTGCTTCTAATTTGTTGAAATGCCTTTTGCTTATTTTACACATCATAGCTGTGAACATGCAATGATGTGAATATGCAATGGCACTAATGAGGAGATACCTTTAACTTGGTAGTGTGATGTTGTTTGCATCTTGCATATGATTTATTTCTTGTACTGCTTCACATTTGTTTAAATGCTAGCTATGGCAAGACACTGTTAACTTGACAGAGTGATATTTGTAGCATATTTCATATGGTGTATACCTTCCATTACATTTCTTCTAATTTATTGAAATGCCTTCTGTTTAGTTTACACATCATAGTTCTGATTATCTCGTGCCATCCTTTTTTTCGTACATATCACATTCTCCTATCATGCGGTTGACTAACATCAAAGTTTAGTTCATCTGTATCACACATCAATTTGTTCTGAAGAACTAAATTTTTATTCCTTTTTCTTGTCAGCTTACTTGACATGGCAAAGAGAAAGAGGAAGGAACACGTAATGGCAGGAGATCGTGTTAGTACTAAGGACGCACGGAAACGAAAGGGGAAGAATTATGCAGATTTTGCTAGTACTAATGGTGCAATAGTGTAGGACCTAGAGAAGAGGTGTCTAGAGGGGGGGGGGGTGATTAGACACTAAGTACCAAAGTTGCAGTTTTTAAGATTCTTTGGGTTTAAGTGGAGTTTAGGCACAATATCAACATTCACAATACATATCAAGCAAGCATGCAAAGAGTACATGAGCAGCGGAAAGTAAAGCATGCAACTTGCAAGAAAGTAAAGGGAAGGGTTTGGAGGATTCAAACGCAATTGGAGACACGGATGTTTTTGGCGTGGTTCTGATAGGTGGTGCTATCGTACATCCACGTTGATGGAGACTTCAACCCACGAAGGGTAACGGCTGCGCGAGTCCACGGAGGGCTCCACCCACGAAGGGTCCACGAAGAAGCAACCTTGTCTATCCCACCATGGCCGTCGCCCACGAAGGACTTGCCACACTAGCGGTAGATCTTCACGAAGTAGGCGATCTCCTTGCCCTTACAAACTCCTTGGTTCAACTCCATAATCTTGTCGGAGGCTCCCAAGTGACACCTAGCCAATCTAGGAGACACCACTCTCCAAGAAGTAACAAATGGTGCGTTGATGATGAACTCCTTGTTCTTGTGCTTCAAATGATAGTCTCCCCAACACTCAACTCTCTCTCATAGGTTTTGGATCTGGTGGAAAGAAGATTTGAGTGGAAAGCAACTTGGGGAAGGCTAGAGATCAAGATTCATATGGTAGGAATGGAATATCTTGGCCTCAACACATGAGTAGGTAGTTCTCTCTCAGAAAATGTATGCTGGAAGTGTAGGTTCAGTCTGATGGCTCTCTCCACGAATGAAGAGGAGGTGGAGGGGTATTTATAGCCTCCACACAAAATCTAACCGTTACACACAATCTACCAAACTCGGTGGGACCGAATCGTTAAACTCGGTCAGACCAATTTAGCAAATAATGTGACCGTTAGGGTTTTCGGTGGGACCGAAATGCAACTCGGGGAGACCGATATGATTAGGGTTAGGGCATAACGTAATCTCGGTAAGACCGATTACACAAACTCGGTGAGACCAATTTTGGTAACAAGCTTTCCAGAGAGTTGGTCAGGCAAACTCGGTGGTACCGATTACTCAAACTCGGTGGGACCGATTTTGGTAATAGGTTGTCCAGAGAGTTTGCACTGTAATCTCGGTAGTACCGATTGATCAAACTCGGTGAGATCGATTTCGATAATGGACATACACAGAGAGATTACAATCCCATCTCGGTGAGACCGAGATCCCTATCGGTAGGACCGATTTGCTTAGGGTTTCATGGCAGTGGCTAAGACATATGGAATCGATGGCGACGGATAGGAAGAATCGGTGTGACCGATTTTGGCTTTGGGTTTAGGTCATTTGTGGAAGTGGGAAAGTAGCTGAGGGTTTTTGGAGCATATCACTAAGCACATGAAGCAAGAGGCTCATTAAGCAACACCTCATCCCTCCTTGATAGTATTGGCTTTTCCTATAGACTCAATGTGATGTTGATCACTAAAATATAAAATGAAGAGTCTTGAGCTTGAAGCTTGAGCCAGTCCTTTGTCCTTAGCATCTTTAAGGAGTTCCCATATCCTTTAGTCCATGCCACTCCATTGTTGAACTTATCTGAAACATACTAGATAAAGGTGTTAGTCCAACAAGAGATATGTTGACATTAATTACCAAAACCACCTAGGGAGCACTTGTGCTTTCAATCTCCCCCTTTTTGGTAATTGATGACAACATACATCAAAGCTTTATATAAAGATATAAGGAATAGCAAGTAAAGCTTTGGAAAGACATGTAACTAACATAGGCTCCCCCTACATGTATGCAATCATGTGAATATGGAATATAAAGGCATATGAGAGCATAACCATGATAGAGTAGGCAATGTGTTACATGTATCTTGGCCATATGCATCAGAGCAAAGAATGTTAAAGAAAATACCTTCATGCTCATGAGTCCTTCTTGCAAACAATATGTGCATCAGCAAGAATTCCTCATACTCATGATTGTGATACATATACTTACCTTGCAGTCTTGAGTTGGCTTGGGATGGGATGAACCTGCGTAAACAAGGTTAGATAACACAGATGCATCTACTAGCCAGAGCAAACAAAAGAAACCACAAGAATACCAAGACTGGGATGACATGTAGAGAGTGAGTACTAAGTACCACATTGGATTAGACATGTCCCCAAGAGTAAAGATATGCAATGAATTCAAATGATTTCTTTCCCTTAGATGTCTTGCTCCCCCTGAATCTAACATGGGATATTGGGAGAAGATAGGGAAACAAAAAATCAGAGCTGAAAGATCAAAGCTGAAAGATATGAATGATGAACAGAACTAATGCATGCTAATGCAAATAAGCACAAAAGATCAAATGAACATGTCTCTCCCCTCAAAAAGACATGTGGGCATCTCTCCTCTTGAACACCAAGTATCTTGGATCCTTGAGAAATAATTTCTACTTAAGTATTCTCTCCCCCTGGAATCTCTCTCCCTTTGAGGGTCTCTCCCACTTAGAAGATCTCTCTCCCCCTCAAGGATCTCTTTCTAAAAGATAAACTTTTGATGTTCTCTCACTCCAAATGATAAGCTTTGATGTTCTCTCTCCCCCTTTGACATCAGTTTCCAAGAAGGGTCTTCTGGAATCTGTCTAATGGGTTTGGTCCTTGAGTCACAGCACAAAGCAAAGATAAAAATGTGATGCTTGTAGAGGACAAGATTCATTGAGTGGAGCTAGATCAGAATAGACAAACTATTTTTCCTGTTGTGAAATCGGTGGGACCGAGTGGTTTGCTTTGGTCGTGCCGAAAGGATTCGATTAGACCGAAAATAACAAGTCGGTGAAACCAAGTTCATCTCAGATAAAACACTTGTCACCTCAGCTCACTAGACTAGTAAGATCTCACAGAGATTTGCAAGGAATTTACTTAAAGATGTGCAATGAATTGGAATGCAGAGCAAACATAGAGAAAATCTAGATGAAGTTTTTTTTGAAAGGGGAAACAAATATGCATGTGACAAACGCAAAAACACAGAAAACAACACAAGAGAACTTCATCTAGAGATGGTCGGCGACAAAGTCACCTATGTTAGAGTATATTGACTTAGGAATCAAGTGAGATCACTTGATCATAGGTCATACTCATTGTTTAAGCTCAAAATGGGGTCGCCATTTTTCGTTTAAGCATCTTGATGTATTCACATCTTGTTGAGTTGCTTTAGCTCATTACTTGGAGTAAAGCTTCTCTAAGATGGAATGACATACCTTGGTTGGTGGTGTAGTCCATGTAGTTGAACTTGTGCGGGTTGCTCAAAGTTGATGTAGCTCATCAAGAATTTGGAGCAGCACTTGGAATTTGAGTCCATCTACCTACATGGGTTAGTTCTTGCAAGGAAGAGCACTTGTATATCCAAAAATGACAATCATGAAGCTCAATAGAGAATTTGTCAAAGGATATGTTTGAATGGTTTCGTGCTTCCTTGTATTCAACCACCATAGTGTAGAGACTTGGTGATGTAGAGAGTACTCAAGATGTGAGTAGATTACAATCTCATGGAATTTGATTCCACCAAGTACCTACATGGGTTAGATAACATGCAAGATACAAATATATCCAAGACATAAGATTTTCATCATAAGAGAAATATCAAGGATTAGTCATAAGCTCATGTCTTGCATGTATCCAATGGAGTTTCTACTCCAAGTTTGAAGCATCAATGATGTTCAATTCTCCTCTTAGCCTGCAAAACACTTTCTCATCAAGAGGTTTAGTGAATATATCCGCTAATTGCTTTTCGGTGCGAACATGCTTAAGATCAATGTCACCCTTAGCAACATGATCTCGAATGAAATGATGACGAACTTCAATATGCTTTGTTCGAGAATGTTGCACAGGATTATGAGCAATTTTAATAGAACTTTCATTGTCACAAAGCAATGGAACATGTCTCACATATATCCCATAATCTTTAAGAGTTTGGGTCATCCAAAGTAATTGAGCACAACATGAACCAGCGGCAATATATTCAGCTTTGGCGGTGGATAGGGATACCGAGTTTTGTTTCTTGGAGGACCAAGACACAAGAGATCTACCAAGAAATTGACAAGTACCCAAAGTGGACTTTCTATCAACCTTGTCTCCGGCATAGTCCGAGTCGGAGTAGCCAACAGGATCGAAAGAGGCCCTCTTAGGATACCAAATGCCAAAGTTTGGTGTATGGATTAAGTATCTCACTATCCTTTTCACGGCCTTAAGATGACATTCTTTAGGAGCAACTTGATATCGTGCACACATGCACACACTTAGCATGGTATCGGGACGTGAAGCACATAGATATAGCAATGAACCAATCATAGAGCGATAAACCTTTGGATCAACTGGTTCACCATCTTTGGTCAAGTCATTATGTCCACTAGTAGGCATGGGTGTAGACATACCTTTGCATTCTTGCATATTGAACTTCTTGAATAAGTCCTTGGTGTACTTCGTTTGAGAAACAAAGGTACCTTCCTTAGTTTGCTTGATTTGCAACCCAAGAAAGAATTTGAGTTCACTCATCATGGACATCTCAAACTTCTCCGACATTAGCTCTGCTGCCGGCAAGTTCCCAAGCTTCCTTTCCACCTGACACTATTTCCGAAGAACTCTTGACACAAGACGAGTTGGCAAGATCAGATAAATGTTGTGAGCTTCAACATCAAGAAGGTAGTTGCTCGAGTCAAGTTACAGTTGCATGCTTCTTTATATGTAGTCCCACAGTTCGATGTACACTAACACTTCGCATGTTCATTGTTGAACTAGCACCTAGGCGCAAGAGGAAACAGACATTAGGGATAATGCTTGATAGGTTAACTAAATCTAGAGGAGGAAGAATGGAGATCCGTTTTGAGGCAGGTTTAAAAAGGCCATGTGATGCTACAGAGTCAGCCAGGTTAGTATCAGTGGCAGCCATTGTCATTAGGTGTCATGCATGTATCCTCCCAACATGGATTCAATACAGGAATGACAAAGACGAAACCCAGTTTAACACCTTCCTCGACCATTTATCTGTAAGTATGGTTATGTATGGAAATTAGTAATATCGTCTTGTTCTGCCCCATACTTTCTAGGTTGCTAGTAATGAGACTCCCATAATTTTCAACAGATGAGGTTCAAGTTGGATAGCTAAGATGATGCAACCAAACAAGCATGCACCCATGTTTTCAAGTCTGCTCTGTGATAGTATCGGTATAGCTTGAGGAAAACTCACTTTGAAGGCAAGGCTAACAGTGAACTTGCCCAAACATCTCTAGTGGAAAATATATCGGATGAAGACTGGAGAGGCCTTGTTAAACACTGTCCGATCCAAAGTATCAAGTATGTTATATATATGTGACCATATCACATGTTGAACTCCTATTTACGCATGTGCCTCACAGAACTATCTTCTTGTAGGTGAACTATTCAAAGAACAAGGCCAACCGTACGAAAGTGACATTCCAACAGACGATAGGATCTCGTAGCTATATTGCACACTGTGAGGCTCTTGTAACTAGCTGCTATTTCACTCTTTTCCGTTGTGCCATATTATCAGATCTATATTGACTTGTTCCAAATGCAGAGGAAAGCTCGCAAGGGTCGAAAAGTACCTAAACCAAATGTTGTGGAAATCTTCAAGGACTATCACACCAGTCAAAGCCGTTGTCGTAAGTCCTTAATCCTCATCCCTTTTAACTACTACTTACTCTGACTTGTGCATTGAACTGCACGGTTTGCAGCCAATGTCTATTACTCTTTTCAATTTTATACACAATTATCTTAGTGTATCATTGCACCTTAAAAGGTTTAAAAGAGAGGAGTGATGTTTTTTTTGACACAAAGACTGTAAGGGAACCCCCTACAGTATAATTGGTGCAACAAACCCAAATTGCAAGTACCATGCCTTGAACCTGGGTGGGTGGGAAGGCATCAGCCCCTTCCCACCACTAGGCTATGCCTTAGTCTGCAAGAGGGAGTGATGTTCCTTTGATCTTGATCTGTAATCTAGTTCCGTGCTAGACTTGCCCACACAACGTCACAATTGCCTGTTTGTCTGTTCTTAGTTGTTTTGTGATACGGATGATGTCATACTATGCTTACAGTATTATAAACTTTGTCTCTTTATCCTTAGTTGCCAATACAATTGAAGAAATAGACAATACATTAGCCGTGGTACATGCTCATATGTTTGGAACCTGGTTTTATTATGTACTTTGAAGTAAAATACAACTAATATTTTACACGGGTTCACCAGAATAAGTTTTGTATATAGACTAAAGCTATTCTGTTTTGTTTTGCTGCCTCCTTAATATCTTCTATTCTGGTACTACTAATGTACAAACTCAACTTTTCAGCAAGCTATGGAACAAATGGTGGAACTGCCACCTTCTGAAGGTGATGAGGTAACGATAACCGCAATGTCACCTCTTGCTGCAGTGGGTCAGTAATTGTCCACAAACAGTGCAAAAAGCACGTTCCTGTGAAATATTGGGTTGGTTGTTAAGGCAATCTCGTCCAAACTGCCTCATGATCAAGATATGCAAGCTCAAAACAATGTTACATCTGCGCTCCAGACACAAGCCCAATCCCTAACAAAGACCCTTTGTGAAAAAAGGGCAGCCATTGTTCGATGTCGTCAAGATATGCATGGTTTTGAAACCATACTATCAGACATTTGCTATATTGTTCAGGAGCCTAGGAGAAATGAAGGCGAAGGCTATGGTGCTCCATTGGACAGTACAACATGAAAACTTAACAATCAGGTCAAATGAACTGAGCTTCTGAACTTTTGGTGGTGCATTTATATGTCGGACTGTTAACTTTTATGCCAACCTTCCTTTTGTTTTATGGTTGTAATTTGTTTTGTTGCGATACAAAATTTGTTCTTAATGTGCAGCGACCGGCTGAAGAAAATAGCAAACCAGTTTTGTATAGTGTAGGGTGTTCCATATATTTGCACTAGTGGCAAACTTTGATGCCCAGTGGATGTAATCTGTGCAATCTCCTTAATAGCCTAGCGTTAGTTTCTGGCTCATTTATTTTCCTATTCTTCTTTTTTTCCTTGCTTTGCTAGTGGCCGCAACAACCATGGGCTAGATACGGACCATGGTAACCTTGAGCCTGCTACGGGCCATAGGATCAATGGGCCTCCTACGGTCCGTCGGATGAATGGGCCTCCAACAGGCCGTAGAATCAATGGGCCTCCTACGGGTGTCACACCCTAGCTAGTTCATGCATTAGAGTGTTGCATCATGTTTATTCTTTCATCAGAAACCTGAAATGGGGATGACAGAACCCCCAGTCCCCTCTGAAACCAATTAGGGTTTACTAAAAACTTTTTCAATGAACCTGAAATGCCCTTCTAAAATGCCCATCATTTTTGTCTTGGTTCAGAACCTCTGCCAAAAGTGATGAACATTTTCCTAGGCCATCCTAGGGTTTTTGAATTAAGTCATAAATATTTGAATTTGGGCATTTAAAATTATATAAAATATTTAAATGCTCAAATATCTCCAAACTAAAATGTTTCATGTTGGAAATAATCCAACTATGGACCAGGAGTAGTTTGGTGATTTTAGGAGTTTCCTAAGTATTTTATTTAATTCAACAAAGTTGCAGAAGTATTAAAAAAACAGAAAACAGAAAGAAATGGAAAAACTTACCTGACGCCAGCTCCCGGCCCACCTGCCGGCCCAGCCCAGCGCCGCTCCAGCGAGCTGCTTGCCGGCCAGGCAGGCAGGCAGGTGCCCGACGGCGACCGCAGCGCGCGCCACGCACCTGCTCGCCGCCTCGCCGCTCCCCTCGCCCGGTGACGTCGTGGACCGGCCTCCCTCGCTCCCCCGAACCCCCCAGACACCCCCTCTCCTCTCCAGCTCCTCCCCCTCGCGCTCCCCCGCCATGACCGACGCCACCATCGCCGTGCCTTCGTCGTAGCCGTGCTCCCCGCCGCCCGTGCGTCCTCTCATCGTGTCCAGGAGCTCCGCCGCTGTCCACTCCATCGAGCAAGCCGAGCCCCGAGCGCTCGCAACGCCCGAGTCCACCGCAACGACCTCGCCCGAACCGCCGTCGCCGGAGATCCCCTTCAACGCCGTCGTCGCTCCGGTCCATCTCCTGCCGCACCAAGGGCTTCGTCGCACTCACTGTGAGCTTAGCCATCTTCCCCCCCTCCTTTTCTTGCTCCCGAGCTGTGTAGCGACCTCCCGGAGCTCAACCGCACCCACCGCCGTGGAGCTCGTCGCCGACGTGCTCCCGGTCACCCTCCGACCACTCCACGGTGTCCATCATGCTCACCGTGTCACGTAGCACCTAGCTAGCTACTCCCCGCACCTCACCGACCCCTCTTGCGTCAAGTTCGTCTTCGGCCGAACCCCGGTGGCCGCCAAAGTCATCGCCGGCGCCAACTCCGGCCACCCCGACCCCAACGGACTCCACCAAGAGCTGCGGCTCGTCCTCAGCTCCACTCCGGTGGTCTCCGCGACCCATTTGGTGGCCGAAACAGCCAAAACCACTTCCGCCGCCGCGTCGGGCTCGCCGGCGGCTAAACGCCGGTGCAGCCGACCCGGGTTTGACCACGGGTGGGCCCTGGTTGACTCCCCTGAGTCAATGACAGGTGGGGCCCAGCCCTGCTAATTAAACAGGTTTAGTTTTAATTAAACTTTAATTAATCTAATCACACTGACACGCGGGACCCACTGTCAGGTTTGACCCGGACGTGTCCCGTTGACCTGCTGACGTCACACTGACGTCAGGCTGACGCAATAATTGATTTTCTGGAATTAATCTAATATAGGAAATTCCAGAATATAGTTTAAACTTCAAAAATTCATAACTTTTATTCTGTAACTCCAAATCAGACAAATTATATATGAAAAATGATCAGAAAAATCCAATCTATCCATCTGTACTATTTTCATGCATGATTAAACAAGTTAACCTGATGTTTAATGCAGAACAAGGAAAAACACTTTAAAAGGCCATGTTTGAGTTTGAAATTTGAATCTTTGATTCAAATTGGTTCAAACCCTTCTGGTCTTAGTTGCATTAGCCCAACACACTCATATTGCTATGTTTCATGCATGCATCATATTGTTGCACATTGTTTGGTGATGGTTGTGTATCGGTGTTCTTTGCGGCAGGTTCTGCCTCCGAGGAGTACCGTGATTACCCTAACGAAGAACCGTATCAGTGCATCGAACCATCAGGCAAGCAACCAACCATTTGATCATATCGATACAATCCCATGTTCTCGCTCCTGCTCTCTTTTACTGCATTAAGACAACGCGTTTCAAACTGCTGTGTGCTACGGTAGTTGAACCCATTTCCTCTGCATGACCTGTCATTGCCACAGTAACTAGATGAAACCCACTAGCATGTGTAGGAGTTGATTGAGCCATATGTATGTGTTGTTCCTACCTTGCTATGCCTGCTATGCTTAGAGTCGTGTCAGGTCTGGTTCATCTGGGTGATGGGCTAGAGTGAAATGATTATGTCGGTAATGAGAGTGGTGTGGTGAACACGATTTGGTAAAGGTATCGATGAGAGGCCATGTAGGAGTACATGGTGGGTTGTTTCATTGAAGCCGACCTTAAGCACTGAGATCTGTATGTGTGATTTAAGATACAGCTACTACCATGCATTGGGCCCTGAAATATGACCCCGCTCGACTTCTTATTCACCCTAGCTCTCTGTCCAGGAGTTGCAAGTAGTTTCTGGTGTTTGTAGCCTACTGGAGGCCGTGGACAGCGCTGACCGTAGGGGTGGGCTGTGATGCGGTAGGTACGTGGCCGGGTGTACCGAATACCCGTTAGGTATCTCGGGAACCCTGTTCACATCGTTCGGGGCCGTATGGGAAACCTCGGCCGGACTCCCTGCGGATGGAACCTGGATAGGCGATAAACCTGGACTAGAGGCTTAGGTGTTTAGGTAGGTCGTGGTCTACACCCACGTCGGCTTTCGCTTGAAGTCTGCCGAGCACATGTCGTGTGCAGACGCTAAGTGGTGGAAACATGTATGAAGAAGTACACCCCTGCAGGGTTATCATGATCTATTCGAATAGCCGCGTCCGCGGTAAAGGACTACTTGGTTGCCTATACAGTTCATAGACAAGTAAATGGAAACTACTAAAAGCCTCAAGATAAGTGTGAGTGCCGAGGATGGCTCTTCCGTAGGAAGACGGAGGTGGATCCTCGGTAGTGTATTGAAGTGGTGAGTAGTGGACTCGTGTACGCAAAACCATTTCAAGTTGGAGTCTCGTAGGTTAGCCTAGCCAAGAGTCAAAGCTGGCTTGCTGCAATAACTCCACCAACCCTTCTTGATAATATGCATGTATGTAGGATCTGATGTAAGTCTTGCTGAGTACCTTTGTACTCATGTTGCTATAATTTACATTTTTACAGAAGACGCTGCAACCCCTTCTGATGGGTTCTACGTAGACGTTGACATCAATGAGTAGGCTAAGGCCCAGGTGGTGATCCTGAGCTTGTGAAGGACCACGTAGTATAGCTAGGCTTTCCAAGCCTCTTTTATTTTACTAGTTGTCTGTACTCAGACAAGTTACTTCCGCTGCTGGTTTGTATGACTGTATGACTTGAATGCTGGGTCGTGTGACCCGTACCTTTGTGTATGTTATGTATGGCTCTCTGAGCCTTAAATAAAGTACTTGTGTCATAGAGTCATGTTGTGATGCCTTGTTGTGTTTGCACATATCGAGCATATTGTGTGTATGATTGAAATGCTTGGTATGTGTGGGATCTGACTATCTAGTTGTTTATCCTTAGTAGCCTCTCTTACCGGGAAATGTCTCCTAGTGTTACCACTGAGCCATGGTAGCTTGCTACTGCTCTGGAACACTTAGGCTGGCCGGCATGTGTCCTTCTTCGTTCCTGTGTCTGTCCCTTCGGGGAAATGTCACGCATTGAGTACCGGAGTCCTGTTAGCCCGCTACAGCCCGGTTTACCGGAGTCCTGCTAGCCCAGTGCTACAGCCCGGACCCACTTGCTGATGACCGACACGTTCGTTGCTGGGTCATGGATGCCTGTCCCTGTAAGCCTGTGCCACTTTGGGTTTACGACTAGTCATGTCAGCCCGGGCTCTTTATCATATGGATGCTAGCGACACTATCATATACGTGAGCCAAAAGGCGCAAACGGTCCCGGGCAAAGGTAAGGCGACACCCGTGGGGATACCGTGCGTGAGGCCGCAAAGTGATATGAGGTGTTACAAGCTAGATCGATGTGACATCGAGTCGGGGTCCTGACAGCGTTGGCATCAGAGCCGGACTGCCTGTAGGTTCTCCAAGCCAAACTGGTCGATGTTGAGTCTAGAAATTCTTTAGTTATATGTAGGGGAATTGTTTGTGGGTGGAACGTAAGGCTCTTTTTACTCCTTTATCTTATGACATTCTGATCTGAGTCAGTCTATTCTTCCACCGGGGGTTAAGGAATTAGGATCTATTCTCTCTATCAGGATCACGTGTTACTAATCAGTAGTACCTTATAGGTTTGATGGATACAAGCCTAGTTCAGTTCTACTACCACATTATGTTGCTAGGATGGACTCAGAACTTTGATATGATGATGTTGAGTGTGTATGAAATCCTTTGTCAAATGTCTCAAAATCCTTCTTGAGCATTTACAGCTGTTATGCTGCCGAAATTTTGCTAGAAATTCTAATGCCTTTGCATTATGATTGTGTTTTCAGATGGCCACTCGCGACCTCAATCAAGTGGTTCGCCTGACTCGATGCCTAGATGTACCCGGCCATACTGCCATGTTGGTCAGGGTAATGACTGAGGCTGGATACCGTTGGTATCCTGAGTACACGGTCGAAGAGCAATTCCGAGACTTTAATCAAAGCCAGTATCTCTGCACTGTCAGGATATTTCCATCTTATCCTGGGTCCACCGAGCCCCTTCACTGCTCCTATGGACTCGGGGTTACTATTGAGATGGCTGTGCAGGACGCCGCCTACTCTATGATGACCATCATGCGAGTCAGGTCTGGCCTATTTCGGGACTCTGACTTCCGGTATATGCCAGGATCACTCCCGGGAGCACAAGGGTATCTCCAGGCTATCTATGCTGACCCCACTCAGGAGGATTCACGGACTCGCACTACTGCTGAGATGCTCGAGGATAAGGACCGTGAAAATCGGGCCTTGAGGTTAGAGCTCTTCAATACCCGTGCTGACCATTGGGCCACATTGACTCGGTTTGCACCGGCGGTGCAAGCTGGATATTCGGATATGCGCGATCTCTATCCTGTGAGATCTGCTCTGCCAGACGTGATGGGTTGGCGTGATGTAGGAGGCATCACCCCACCTCGCGGTCCCCGCAGGCCACCGTCTGTTGGTCCAAGACCTCATCCTAGCCCCTATGGTCCACAAGCTCCGCGAGATCGTCTGTTTCCGGATGATCATGTTGAGCTTCCAGGCTATGGAGGTGACTTCTACGAGGACTACTACGGATCGGTCTGAGTTAGTGGTAGTATCACTAGTTCGTGTTAGCTGTGTCGTCTATCGTCCTGCGTGACTCGTGGGATATGACCTAGTTTGTATCGCCTTCCGGAGGTGTAGAAAAATAATGTATAGGAGCTGGGAATGCCTCCGATGAGATGTAATCCTCTTTTCACCGTAATAGTACCTTGTTTGGTCTTGTACTAAACCCTGTATGGTGTGTATGACGATGGAATAAAGAAGCAGTTTCTGTATCTACCATGTCATACGGATGATCATCTTGCATTCCGAGTTATTCCTTACATTCTGTATCCTATGTCGGAATTTTATCATCCTGACTAAATCATTGTCTTGTTTACCTAGGATGGTCAACACGCGCACTAACCCTGCTCCTCAAGAGCAGGCCGAAGGCAGTGAAGTCAGGAATGCAAATCTGCCTCATCCTCCTTCCCTAGCCGAGGTTATGATGGAAGCCGAAAGAAACAAGCGGGAGACCAACCGTTTGTTGGAGCGTATTGAACAGAACACAGCACACCATCAGAGGACTAACGTGGTGTCACTCAGTGATTTCATCAAGTTACATCCACCCACGTTCCACCACTCCGTCGAGCCTCTCGACGCTGATGACTGGCTTCGCAGTATCTCTCACAAGCTGCGTTCCGCGCTAGTAGCTGAGGCTGACAAGGTCACCTTTGCTGCATATCATCTTGAAGGCCCCGCCAGTCTATGGTGGGAGAATTATGGAGCTATGCGCCCAGCGGGCCATGTCACTACTTGGGCTGAATTCAGCGAGGCTTTCCGTGAACATCACATTCCGGAGGGTCTCATGGACCGTAAACGTGAGGAATTTTGCAGTTTCACTCAGGGCCGACTCTCTGTGGATGCTTACAGCAGGGAGTTCGGTAACCTCGCACGATATGCAACTGAGGAAGTTTCTACTGATGCCAAGAAGCAAGCAAGGTTCCGTAAGGGACTTAGTCCTGAGCTTCGCCGCGACCTCCGTCTGCATGAGTGCACATCCTTTCAGAAACTTGTTAACAAGGCCATCAGTGCTGAGACTGGTCAGACTGATTATGACGCAACACGCAAGCATGGCCGTGACATGGGTTCCTCATCCGGTGCTGGTCCTCAGAAGCGCCGCGTGTGGGTGCCCAACACCGCCCTGCCACCCAGGTTCACACCGAGGCCATCCTTCCAGACGCCTCGCCCCGTTCAACAGTCTGCACCAGCCAAGCCCTATGGGGGTCCAACCAACAGTGCTCCTCCACGCACCAGTTCCGTGACTTGTTTCAAGTGTGGGGAATCTGGCCACTATATGCGTGAGTGTCCCCAGACCAACCCCAACCAATCTGCTAAAGCTGTTGGCCGTGGCAAGCCGACAGGGAAAGTGTTCCACGCCAAGCCGGCCACCGCTACACGTGGCCATGTCAACTGTATCTCTGCCGAAGAAGCTCAAGAGGATCCCAACGTCGTTCTCGGTACGCTCCTTGTTAATTGCCACCCGGCATCTGTTCTTTTCGATACAGGAGCCTCTCATTCATTTATATCCGAGAACTATGCTCGTTTGCATAACACCGCATTCTGTGACATGCCATCCACTATGGAAATTTCTACTCCCGGTTCTAGATGGCAGACCTCCAGGGTAAGTTATGGAAATGAAATCCAAGTCGACAGACTTGTTTTCCTTGCATCTTTGATAGCTCTCAAATTTTCAGATATTAATATCATTTTGGGTATGGACTGGATGTCAGCTCATCATGCCAAAATTGATTGCTTCTCTAGGACTGTTCAACTCACTCATCCTTCGGGCAAGATAGTCAATGTCTTGACCCGGTTAGCCGAGCGACAATTATATTCTCTTAACGCCAGCCCTTTGCCAGACCTTGAGGACGTTCCGGTAGTCCGTGACTTTCCGGATGTCTTCCCAGAGGAATTGCCAGGTGTTCCACCTGACAGGGATGTTGAGTTCGTAATAGACCTCATTCCAGGAACCGTCCCGATTGCTAGAAGACCCTATAAGATGGCACCACTAGAACTAGCCGAGCTTAAGAAACAACTCGATGAGTCCTTGAAAAAGGGTTTCATCCGACCTAGTTCATCTCCGTGGGCTTGCCCCGTCCTCTTCGTCAAGAAGAAGGATGGTACGGACCGGATGGTTGTAGATTACCGACCTGTCAATTTGGTCACAATCAAGAACAAATATCCGCTCCCTAGGATCAACGACCTGTATGATCAGCTCGCTGGATCCTCAGTCTTCTCCAAAATGGATTTGAGGTTGGGCTACCATCAAATCAAAATCAGAAACGGGGACATTCCTAAAACGGCCTTTGTTACTCGTTATGGCCAATACGAGTACACCGTCATGTCCTTCGGTTTAACCAACGCTCCAGCCACCTTTTCTCGGTTAATGAACTCAATCTTCATGGAGTATTTGGATAAATTCGTCGTGGTTTATCTCGATGATATACTCATCTACTCCAAGAACGAGGAAGAACATGCCGAACATCTAAGGCTAGTGTTGAAGAAACTTCGAGAGCATCGTCTTTATGCCAAATTCTCTAAATGTGAATTCTGGTTGTCGGAAGTGACCTATCTGGGTCATGTAATATCTGGTAAAGGTATTGCTGTTAACCCTGAGCGAGTTCAAGCCGTCCTTAATTGGACTCCACCTGAATCGGTCAAGCAAGTTCGGAGTTTTCTAGGCTTAGCGAGCTATTGCCGTCGCTTTGTCGAAAACTTCTCCAAAGTTGCTAAACCTCTAACCGAACTCCTCAAGAAAGATAAAAAGTTCGAATGGACTCCACAATGTGAGCACAGCTTTCAGGAACTGAAAAGACGCCTGACTTCTGCTCCCGTGCTGGTACCGCCAGACTTCTCTAAGGACTTTGTTATCTACTGCGACGCCTCGCGACAAGGATTAGGTTGCATTCTCATGCAAGATCGACATGTAATTGCTTACGCTTCACGGCAATTGCACCCACATGAGGAGAATTATCCTACTCATGATCTAGAGCTTGCAGCCGTAGTCTATGCACTTAAGACCTGGCGACATTACCTCCTCGGTAACCGTTGCGAAATATTCACTGATCACCAAAGTCTGAAGTACATTTTCACCCAACCAGATTTGAATCTCAGGCAAAGACGTTGGGTTGAGTTGATCACAGATTTCGACTTAGGAATAACTTACACCCCAGGGAAAGCCAACGTCATGGCTGATGCGCTAAGTCGTAAATCTTATTGTAACAACCTGATGTTACAACAAGGTCAACCGCTTCTCCATGAGGAATTTCGGAAGCTTAACCTTCACATTGTTCCTCAAGGATTTCTTTCCACCTTGGTAGCGAAACCTACCCTTACGGATCAAATCATCGCTGCCCAAAAGCGAGATAAGGGAATATCTAAAATCAAGGAGAACATTGCTAGCGGAGGTGCTAGTTGTTTCTCCACAAATGATCATGGTGTTGTGTACTTTGAGAACCGTTTAGTGGTTCCCAAGAACCAGCATCTACGGCAGTTGATCCTTAAGGAGGCTCATGAATCCCCTCTCACCATTCATCCCGGTAGTACCAAGATGTATCAGGACCTACGCCAGAGGTTCTGGTGGACTAGGATGAAGAGAGAAATTGCTCAGTATATTGCTAGTTGCGACGTCTGTCGTCGTGTAAAAGCAGAGCATCAACGGCCTGCTGGCACCCTTCAACCCTTAGCTATTCCTGAATGGAAATGGGATAAAATTGGTATGGACTTCATTACCGGTTTTCCCAGGACCAAAGAGGGAATAATGCTATCTTCGTCGTTGTTGATCGTCTTTCCAAAGTGGCCCATTTCTTACCTGTTCGCGAGAGTATAACCGCTAGTCAGCTGGCAGACTTATACATCTCCCGAATAGTGTCTCTCCATGGTGTTCCCTTGGAAATTAACTCGGATAGAGGAAGTCTTTTCACCTCTCGATTTTGGGAAAGTTTCCAAAACGCTATGGGAACCCGCCTTTCCTTTAGCACCGCTTTTCACCCTCAATCGAGTGGTCAAGTGGAACGCGTCAACCAGATCCTAGAAGACATGCTTCGAGCCTCTGTTATCTCATTCGGAATGGATTGGGAGAAGTGCCTTCCATTTGCCGAATTCGCTTACAACAACAGCTATCAATCTAGCTTGGGTAAAGCCCCTTTTGAAGTTCTCTATGGACGACGGTGTCGAACACCCCTTAACTGGTCAGAGACCGGGGAAAGACAATTCTTTGGCCCGGATATGATTCAGGAAGCAGAAGAGCAAGTTCGCATCGTTCGTGAAAAGTTGAAAACAGCCCAATCTCGTCAAAAGAGTCAATATGACCGAAAACATAAGGCTATGACTTTCGAGGTTGACGAGAAGGCTTACCTTCGGGTTACCCCTCTGAAGGGAACCCATCGTTTCGGTATCAAAGGCAAATTGGCTCCTCGTTACATTGGACCTTTTCGCATTCTCGCTAAACGAGGAGAAGTTGCCTACCAGTTGGAACTACCTCCGCACCTCTCCAGAGTCCACGATGTCTTCCACGTTTCTCAACTCAGGCGTTGCTTCTCGGATCCTATCCGTGGAGTGGACCACGAAACGCTTGATCTCCAAGATAATCTTACATATCGAGAGTACCCCATTCGTATCCTCGATCAGGCCGAGCGTACCACTCGACGTCATAATATCAAGTTTCTCAAAGTACAATGGTCGCACCATTCTGAGGATGAAGCAACTTGGGAAAGGGAGGATCGTCTTCGACTCGAGTATCCCGCCCTCTTTCCGGAGGAACCCAAATCTCGGGACGAGATTCTTTTGAGTGGGGGTGAGTTGTCACACCCTAGCTAGTTCATGCATTAGAGTGTTGCATCATGTTTATTCTTTCATCAGAAACCTGAAATGGGGATGACAGAACCCCCAGTCCCCTCTGAAACCAATTAGGGTTTACTAAAAACTTTTTCAATGAACCTGAAATGCCCTTCTAAAATGCCCATCATTTTTGTCTTGGTTCAGAACCTCTGCCAAAAGTGATGCACATTTTCCTAGGCCATCTTAGGGTTTTTGAATTAAATCATAAATATTTGAATTTGGGCATTTAAAATTATATAAAATATTTAAATGCTCAAATATCTCCAAACTAAAATGTTTCATGTTGGAAATAATCCAACTATGGACCAGGAGTAGTTTGGTGATTTTAGGAGTTGCCTAAGTATTTTATTTAATTCAACAAAGTTGCAGAAGTATTAAAAAAACAGAAAACAGAAAGAAATGGAAAAACTTACCTGACGCCAGCTCCCGGCCCACCTGCCGGCCCAGCCCAGCGCCGCTCCAGCGAGCTGCTTGCCGGCCAGGCAGGCAGGCAGGTGCCCGACGGCGACCGCAGCGCGCGCCACGCACCTGCTCGCCGCCTCGCCGCTCCCCTCGCCCGGTGACGTCGTGGACCGGCCTCCCTCGCTCCCCCGAACCCCCCAGACACCCCCTCTCCTCTCCAGCTCCTCCCCCTCGCGCTCCCCCGCCATGACCGACGCCACCATCGCCGTGCCTTCGTCGTAGCCGTGCTCCCCGCCACACGTGCGTCCTCTCATCGTGTCCAGGAGCTCCGCCGCTGTCCACTCCATCGAGCAAGCCGAGCCCCGAGCGCTCGCAACGCCCGAGTCCACCGCAACGACCTCGCCCGAACCGCCGTCGCCGGAGATCCCCTTCAACGCCGTCGTCGCTCCGGTCCATCTCCGGCCGCACCAAGGGCTTCGTCGCACTCACTGTGAGCTTAGCCATCTTCCCCCCCCTCCTTTTCTTGCTCCCGAGCTGTGTAGCGACCTCCCGGAGCTCAACCGCACCCACCGCCGTGGAGCTCGTCGCCGACGTGCTCCCGGTCACCCTCCGACCACTCCACGGTGTCCATCATGCTCACCGTGTCACGTAGCACCTAGCTAGCTACTCCCCGCACCTCACCGACCCCTCTTGCGTCAAGTTCGTCTTCGGCCGAACCCCGGTGGCCGCCAAAGTCATCGCCGGCGCCAACTCCGGCCACCCCGACCCCAACGGACTCCACCAAGAGCTGCGGCTCGTCCTCAGCTCCACTCGGTGGTCTCCGCGACCCATTTGGTGGCCGAAACAGCCAAAACCACTTCCGCCGCCGCGTCGGGCTCGCCGGCGGCTAAACGCCGGTGCAGCCGACCCGGGTTTGACCACGGGTGGGCCCTGGTTGACTCCCCTGAGTCAATGACAGGTGGGGCCCAGTCCTGTTAATTAAACAGGTTTAGTTTTAATTAAACTTTAATTAATCTAATCACACTGACACGTGGGACCCACTGTCAGGTTTGACCCGGACGTGTCCTGTTGACCTACTGACGTCACACTGACGTCAGGATGACGCAATAATTGATTTTCTGGAATTAATCTAATATAGGAAATTCCAGAATATAGTTTAAACTTTAAAAATTCATAACTTTTATTCTGTAACTCCAAATCAGACAAATTATATATGAAAAATGATCAGAAAAATCCAATTTATCCATCTGTACTATTTTCATGCATGATTAAACAAGTTAACCTGATGTTTAATGCAGAACAAGGAAAAACACTTTAAAAGGCCATGTTTGAGTTTGAAATTTGAATCTTTGATTCAAATTGGTTCAAACCCTTCTGGTCTTAGTTGCATTAGCCCAACACACTCATATTGCTATGTTTCATGCATGCATCATATTGTTGCACGTTGTTTGGTGATGGTTGTGTGTCGGTGTTCTTGCGGCAGGTTCTGCCTCCGAGGAGTACCGTGATTACCCTAACGAAGAACCGTATCAGTGCATCGAACCATCAGGCAAGCAACCAACCATTTGATCATATCGATACAATCCCATGTTCTCGCTCCTGCTCTCTTTTACTGCATTAAGACAACGCGTTTCAAACTGTTGTGTGCTACGGTAGTTGAACCCATTTCCTCTGCATGACCTGTCATTGCCACAGTAACTAGATGAAACCCACTAGCATGTGTAGGAGTTGATTGAGCCATATGTATGTGTTGTTCCTACCTTGCTATGCCTGCTATGCTTAGAGTCGTGTCAGGTCTGGTTCATCTGGGTGATGGGCTAGAGTGAAATGATTATGTCGGTAATGAGAGTGGTGTGGTGAACACGATTTGGTAAAGGTATCGATGAGAGGCCATGTAGGAGTACATGGTGGGTTGTTTCATTGAAGCCGACCTTAAGCACTGAGATCTGTATGTGTGATTTAAGATACAGCTACTACCATGCATTGGGCCCTGAAATATGACCCCGCTCGACTTCTTATTCACCCTAGCTCTCTGTCCAGGAGTTGCAAGTAGTTTCTGGTGTTTGTAGCCTACTGGAGGCCGTGGACAGCGCTGACCGTAGGGGTGGGCTGTGATGCGGTAGGTACGTGGCCGGGTGTACCGAATACCCGTTAGGTATCTCGGGAACCCTGTTCACATCGTTCGGGGCCGTATGGGAAACCTCGGCCGGACTCCCTGCGGATGGAACCTGGATAGGCGATAAACCTGGACTAGAGGCTTAGGTGTTTAGGTAGGTCGTGGTCTACACCCACGTCGGCTTTCGCTTGAAGTCTGCCGAGCACATGTCGTGTGCAGACGCTAAGTGGTGGAAACATGTATGAAGAAGTACACCCCTGCAGGGTTATCATGATCTATTCGAATAGCCGCGTCCGCGGTAAAGGACTACTTGGTTGCCTATACAGTTCATAGACAAGTAAATGGAAACTACTAAAAGCCTCAAGATAAGTGTGAGTGCCGAGGATGGCTCTTCCGTAGGAAGACGGAGGTGGATCCTCGGTAGTGTATTGAAGTGGTGAGTAGTGGACTCGTGTACGCAAAACCATTTCAAGTTGGAGTCTCGTAGGTT
This sequence comes from Triticum aestivum, assembly GCF_018294505.1. Taxonomy (NCBI): domain Eukaryota; kingdom Viridiplantae; phylum Streptophyta; class Magnoliopsida; order Poales; family Poaceae; genus Triticum; species Triticum aestivum. The sequence continues at coordinate 326,893,512 of NC_057810.1, read as the reverse complement.
AGCCTAGCCAAGAGTCAAAGCTGGCTTGCTGCAATAACTCCACCAACCCTTCTTGATAATATGCATGTATGTAGGATCTGATGTAAGTCTTGCTGAGTACCTTTGTACTCATGTTGCTATAATTTACATTTTTACAGAAGACGCTGCAACCCCTTCTGATGGGTTCTACGTAGACGTTGACATCAATGAGTAGGCTAAGGCCCAGGTGGTGATCCTGAGCTTGTGAAGGACCACGTAGTATAGCTAGGCTTTCCAAGCCTCTTTTATTTTACTAGTTGTCTGTACTCAGACAAGTTACTTCCGCTGCTGGTTTGTATGACTGTATGACTTGAATGCTGGGTCGTGTGACCCGTACCTTTGTGTATGTTATGTATGGCTCTCTGAGCCTTAAATAAAGTACTTGTGTCATAGAGTCATGTTGTGATGCCTTGTTGTGTTTGCACATATCGAGCATATTGTGTGTATGATTGAAATGCTTGGTATGTGTGGGATCTGACTATCTAGTTGTTTATCCTTAGTAGCCTCTCTTACCGGGAAATGTCTCCTAGTGTTACCACTGAGCCATGGTAGCTTGCTACTGCTCTGGAACACTTAGGCTGGCCGGCATGTGTCCTTCTTCGTTCCTGTGTCTGTCCCTTCGGGGAAATGTCACGCATTGAGTACCGGAGTCCTGTTAGCCCGCTACAGCCTGGTTTACCGGAGTCCTGCTAGCCCAGTGCTACAGCCCGGACCCACTTGCTGATGACCGACACGTTCGTTGTTGGGTCATGGATGCCTGTCCCTGTAAGCCTGTGCCACTTTGGGTTTACGACTAGTCATGTCAGCCCGCTCTTATCATATGGATGCTAGCGACACTATCATATACGTGAGCCAAAAGGCGCAAACGGTCCCGGGCAAAGGTAAGGCGACACCCATGGGGATACCGTGCGTGAGGCCGCAAAGTGATATGAGGTGTTACAAGCTAGATCGATGTGACATCGAGTCGGGGTCCTGACAGCATGGGCCATCGGATAAATGGGCCGACATGGGCCGTAAATGGGTCGTTAATAGGCCGAAGGACAGTAAAGGCTTAATTCTATCACAGGCATAACGGGGTCGTTAATGGGACAGAATACATGACGGGTTGGAAAATGCACAACGGGTTAATAGGCCACAAATGGCCTGATTCTAACCATGGGCTGAATTTGTCCCATTAGGAGAACAGGCCAGTAACGGACCGGAAGTAATCGAGGGCCGGAAAGGAGCCCAAGAATGTATGGGCCGTTAGTAGGCCGAAAGCTAACATGGGCTGGAAACGGCCCATTTGAATCATGGGCCGTTAATGGGTATAAAGAAATTTACTGTTTGTTATGGGCCAAAGTCACCACGGGCCACAAAAGGGCCCAAATAAGCTTGTTATGTATTACTCATTTAAGTGTATGTCAAGGCATGACGGGGATGTTTGAGCATTTTTATTCTTTATTGAATCCCTTGTGTTGTTTGAATCGGGGGCGCGTGATGGTTAACTCGTACTAACCTCCTCCCTAGGGGCATGCGAGTAGTTCGTTCCTTCGAGGGCTAATAAAACTTTCACAATAAGTATATGAGTTCTTTATGACTAATGTGAGTTCATGGACTAATATGGCACTCCCACCTATCCACATATTGCTAGCTTCTCTGGTACCGTGCATTTCCCATTTTCACCTTGAGAATTGGTGCGAACTTCGTCGGTCCATCCAAATCTCGTGATATGATACGCTCTGTCACACATAAACCTTATATATCCTTCCTCAAAACAGCCACCATACCTACCTATCAAGGCATTTCCATAGCCATTCCGAGATATATTGCCATGAACTTCCACGGTTACTTTCACATGACTTGCGTGTTCATCACCATATTGCTTTGCATGATCATATAGAGCTGACATGATATTTGTGGCAAAGCCATCGTTCATCATTGTAATACATATTACCTAGATCATTGCACATCCTGGTACACTGCCAGAGGCATTCATATAGAGTAATATTGTTTCAGTTTATCGGGTTGTAAGAAAAAAGAAGTGTGATCATCATCATTATTATAGTGTTTTCCTAGTGAGGTAAAGAATGATGGAGACTAATGAGTCCTCCAAGAAGTGGGGATGAGGTTCATTATATTGTTCTAAAAAATGAGAGAAAAAGGAGAGAAGGGACAATGTTGCTATCATTTTACCACACTTGTGCTTCAAAGTGGCATCATGTTCATAAAGAGTCTCCATGATTTGTCATCTTCAAATACTAGTGGGATTTTTTTACATTATAGAACTTGGCTTTTATATTCTAATGACAGGCTTCCTCAAATGCCTGAGGTATTCAAGAGCAAACAAATTGGATGCACAACCACTTAGTTTCAATAGCAAGCTTTCATATACTTATAGCTCTAGTGCATCCGTTGCACGACAATCCCTACCCTTCGCATCGATATCGATTGAAAGGCCTCTCCATTGCCTAATGATCCACGGAGTTGATGTGATACTCTCTCCACTTTTGTCTTCCCTTATAAACCTCTACCGTCATATTCTATTCCACCCGTAGTGTTAAGTCCATGTCTCAAGCTCATGTATTGAGTGAAGTCGAAAATGCTGAAGCGGGAAAAGTATGATACAATTGCTTGGTTTGACACCGGGGTGCTCATGATTTGTTCTTATGTTAGCAAGACGGAGTCATGCCATGCTTACGTAATTCAATGAGCAGGGATAACATTCCTTAAGCATCATATATTTTGAAGAGTAATGATTATGTTCTAGTATCCCTGGATATTATTATGTTGATATCAATTACTTCATTGTTTCCCAATATTCATATCGTAAGAGATTACATGATAAACATGTTAGGTATCATTCAACATCAAAAATTTGGTTTTTATCATTTACCTACTAGAGGGCGAGCATGAATTAAACTTGAGGATGATGATACGTCTCCAATGTATCTATAATTTTTTATTGTTTCATGCCATTATATTATCAATCTTGTATGTTTTATATGCAATTTCATACCTTTTTGGGAACTAACCTATTAACCCAGTGCCTAGTGCTAGTTGATGTTTTCTACATGTTTTGGTTTTACAGAATATCCATACAAAGGGAGTCCAAACACGACGAAACTTTTTGATGATTATTTCTGGACAAAAAGAGACCCTAGAAGCTTCGGAAGGAGTCTAGAGGCCAGACGAGGAGGCGGTAAGACAGCAGAGCACCCTGGGGGGTGTAAGCGCGCTCTGATGTCTTGTGGGCCCCTTGTGGCTCCATCTAACCTAATTACAACGCTATAAATTCCCAAATATTGAAAAAAAAGAACCAATGAAACAACTGTTCTGCCGCCGTAAGTCTCTGTTCTTCTGTGATCCCATCTAGAGGCCTTCGTCGGCACTCTGTTGGAAGGGGAATCCATCATGGAGGGCTTGCTGCACCTCCGATGATGTGTGAGTAGATCCCCACAGGGTTTATGGGTCCATAGCAGTAGCTAGATCCCTCTCTCTATCCCTCCCTCCCTCCCCCCCCCCTCTCTCTCTCTCTCTCTCTCTCTCTCTCTGATCTTCAATACAATGTTCTCTTCGGAGATCGATTTGATGTAATCTTTTGCGGTGCATTTGTTGGCAACCGATGAATTGTGGGTTTATGATCAGATTATTCATTGAAAGTAACTAAGTTATTTCTAGACATTATTATGTGTGATATTTATAGCTATGTAATGCTTTCCGATCTATGAGTTGTCTTTGTCCAAGTTGATGAGTAGATCTTCAATGGAAGTGGTGCGTAGTAGTAGGTTCAATCTTGCGGTGTCCAGACTCTTTGACATGAGAGATGGCGATGCATGTATGTGTATTGTTGCTACTAAGGATAAAACGATGAGGTTTGATCATATTTCTTGGTTTTGTTCTCTCTACATTATCTCATCATGCTCAAAACGTTACTCTGTTAACTTAATACATAGAGAGACAAGCATAGAAGTGCTCTTGAAGTGAAGTAATAGTAGTAGATGCAGAATCATTTCGGTTTATTTGTCACAGACGTAATGCCTATGTACTGATCATGCCATGAATAACATTGTAACTATGCACTTTTCTATTAATTGTCCAACAGTAATTTGTGTGTCCACCTTTGCTATGTTCTTGAGAGAGATTCCTCTAGTGAAAGTTATGGCTCCGGGTCTATTTAAATCATATATCTCCTACTATCATGTTTCATCCTTGCAATTAGCGAGTATAAGGGGATTGACAACCTTCTTAACCGTGTTGGGTGCAAGTATTTACTTGTGTGTGTATGTACTGCTAAAGGTCGTTTGCTTGGATATTCTATTGGTTTGATAAACCTTGGTTCTTTACTGAGGGAAATACTTTCTAGTACTATAGTACTTCACCCATCCTCTTCGGTGAAATCCCAATGCCTATCACAAGTAGCACTTGTGGTCACATTACCAGCGATCTGGGGGCTCGAAGGAAGGCTCTACATGAAGGTATAATTCAAAGTCCTCATGAGATCAATGGCTTCATCACGTCTTACCTGGAGGAAATTCAAATGATGGCAAGACTTGCTCGAGTCGCTTTCACTTCAGTTGCACCAGCTAATAACAGGTGGTTAACTCCTCAAGTAAGCTTTTCGAAAGTAAGCGTTGATGTTGCAAAGGGGCGGAGTGAAACTCATGGGGCAGTGGCGGCAATCAACATAGATCAAGATGGGGTGTTCCAAGAAACATCGATAATTGTCTTCCTACTATTTCATGCCCAACCACACTTGAAGCTATGACAATGAGAGAGGCATTGGTTCAGCTAGAGGATCTTTATAATCAACGTATTACATGTGGCCTCCGATTATAGGATCGTGGTGGACAAAGTCAAAAGCAGAAGGTGTGCACGATATGGTGCAATCATTCGGGGAATTAAAGAACATGCTAGCAGTATCTTTATTTATTGTAATGTAATATAGTCCATGAATTTAGGAGCTCAGGCCCCTCCCAATGCTCCACCTTGTACACGTGCTAAGCCTGTCATGCAGGCAAAAAATCTGAGGTGTCAAGGTAATTAAGAGGAAAGAGATAAGTGTGATGACCTCAGGAAGAAACAATGCCAAGCGCGAGAACCTTGGCAAAACACTTAAATGGAAGAAGTCCACAAATGCATGAAGAATTTTAGTTGCAAAATCATTAAATGAAGGATGTTTTAGCACCAACAAGTGAAACACCTATGGATTGGGGGCTTTAGTTGCTAAAGTTTTTAATGTACATCTTATGTTAGCACCAATGCATTGAAGGTAGGCTCAAACTATGATACTCAAAATCTAAAGTATGCAGCGTTAAGTTTAGGGCCTGACCATCATGTTTGGTTAGGCCATCCCGATAAACTTTCTTTTGTCTTCGTGCGACGAATGAATTAATAAAGGGTCAGCAAACAGTGCACCTCCCGAACGCCCGCATCAACGTGGGCCCAACCTGTCAACGAAATTGCGACAGCTGTACTGGGCGGTAGGCATACACCAGCACTGCCGGAAAAAGAGACAAATGAAGGAGGTAATAGCACCCCAGGTCCATAAACTTGCACCGAATGTAATGTTTTAGTCCAAAACTTGCAAAATGTGACTGAGGACTCCACAAACTTGACACCCTATGTGATGTTTTGGTCCACAGCCACTCACAGCGTGCCATGTGGCAGTCCAGAGGGTGGACCGGTCAGCTCTGGCAATTTTGCACAAAGGCCCCTGCCATTCACTCTATTCAACCCGCACTACACCCACCTGAATTAAATGCAACAGCCGTTCGACAGATCCGTTCGATCTCTCCGGCTGTCCTGTCGGGGGAGATAGTGGCGACGATTCTTGATGACGGTTGTCATGGCGCCATCGTTGCCGGAGTTCGCGGGCGGGGTTGAGCCACCTGCTTCCGCTCATCTCATCCGGCCATTCGGCGTCATCCCACCGGACTATGGTGAGATCCTGTACCCTCTTCCCCCTCTTCCTTGTTCTTCCGCCCGTGCTCTGTTTCCTCGGCGCAGGTGTGTCGTCGTCGGCGGCATCAGCCCCGCCGCGTCTGTTTGTCTCACGGTTGTGTGCTTGTTGAATGTTGTTTGTTTTTTCTTACGGCAGTAAAGCTAGGTTTTTTGCGTAGTGGGTTTAGGCCGAGTAGATTAGGTTAGGTTTTAGCCTCGCAAAGTCTTGAGCTTGGCCTGACAAGTGGTTCATTCTTTCTCTTTCATATGTTAGAGTTGTTCGGTACAGTTAGCCCAAGTCTTGCTTTTTGGACATATGGCTGAATTTTTTCAGTTAACTGTAGTTATCTGAATTTTGTCAGTGCACTGTAGTTATTCAGAATGTTTTTAGTACACTGTACTTATTCAGAATGTTTTGGGTGCACTGTACTTAACTGAACATCTTATTTAACTGAACTTCTGAGCTAACTGAATTTTAATGTTAAGTTTATACATCATTTTGCAATGCTTACAAATTACACATCTTTGATGCAGTGTGTGATTCAGCAAATGGACAAAGGGTGGACACTTCTTTCTTTACACTTGAACTTGAGCATGGTGGACTTTTCTGTGGCTCAATCACTAATTTGGAGTACTGGAACCCTTCAGTGGAAGTTCTTGATTATGTTGATGCTACCACATTCTCATATTCTTTCCTTGAAGAGCACCTAACTTTGTTGGGATATCCAGTGGGTGAGCACATACTTTACTGGTGCTTGCCTGACAAATCAAATGCATATGGTTTGGTTAGAATTAAATCTGATGATGATGTGCAACACATCATCAGAGCTAGTGTTGATCATAAAGTGCTGCTATTATGGTTGACCATGCAGATTCCATCAGCAATTTCAGGCTGAATCCCTATGCACATTGCCATCAATGCAGACTGCAAGTGAAGCATCTTTCCACCAGTCAGTAATTTCTGTCAATGAAGATGAACCATTTTTAGAGTTTCCTGCAACTGGAACAGAACCTGAAAGCTTGGTTATACAAGGTGTAGATCACAATCTGCTTACTGAAGATGGAGCAACGGTAGTTGAAGATATAGTTGTTTCTGAATCAGATTTCAGTGACAGTGATTATGACATAGATGAGGGGGATGATGATCTATATGATGACAACATTGACTTTGATGTTGATGAAGAAGCTCAGGAAGAAGAGGATGATGTGGAGGTAGATGACTATTTGCTTGATGATGAAGATCTCAATCTGCCCATTGAGGAAGCAAAGCAGTTGAGGTACAAGTTTACTGCCTTCAATTCAAAGGTGGACATGGTGGCCCCTGCCTTCAAAGTTGGGATGGTCTTTGCTGATATGAAGGAGCTTAGACTTGCTATTACAGCATATTCTGTTAAGAACAAAGTTCAGATCAAGAAGTTAAAGAATGACAAAACTAGAATAGAGGCTGTTTGTGAAAGAGGATGCCCATGGTAGCTAAAAGCTAGAAATGACAACAGGACAGGTGGATTTGTAATCAAGGCTTATTATGGAGAGCACATTTGTCAAAAGAAATGGAAGATAAGGCAGATGACAGCTAAGTTTCTGTGCCAGTATTTCATAGATGAGTTCAGGGATGACCAAAAAATGTCACTTGGTACATTTTCAAGAAAGATCACCAAGGCGTTCAATGTGACCCCTAACAGATGGAAGCTAGCAAGGGCTAGAACTGCAGCCCTGAAAGAGATCCATGGAGAAGAAGAACGTCAGTTCAATAGGCTATGGGACTATGGTCATGAATTAAGGAGTACAAACCCTGGCTCTACATTTCTGTTATCAACTGAGCTGAAGAAAGACCCAAAATTTCCAATGGGCGGGAAGTGTCTGAAGACACTGTATTGGTCTTATGATGCATGTAAAAGAGGTTGGTTAAAGGGGTGCAGGCCTATCATTTTCATTGATGGATGTCACATGAAAACAAGGTTCAAAGGAGTTTTGCTTAGTGCTGTTGGAATTGATCCAAATGACTGCATTTTCCCCATTGCAATGGGTTGGGTGGAAGTAGAATGCACAGGATCTTGGGAATGGTTTCTGACAACTTTGAGAGATGATCTAAACATCACTAACACTGCTCCTTTCACAATGATGAGTGACAAGCAAAAGGGATTGATAAATGTTGTGCAGAAAGTGTGGCCAGATGTAGAGCATAGGTTTTGTGTGAGGCATATCTATCAGAATTTCAATGAGAAGCACAAGGGAGAGTTGCTGAAGCAAGACCTGTGGGCCATTGCAAGATCACCCAACAAAGTGAAGTGGAGGCAGAACTGTGAGAAAATGGATGCAGATAGTTCAGCTGCATTTCATTGGACTGAAAGACTTGATCCAAAGACTTGGTGTAAAGCATTTTTCAGTGAATTTCCCAAATGTGACATTCTACTGAACAATAATTCTAAAGTGTTTAACAACTATATCCTTGAAGGCAGAGAGATGGCAGTGTTATCAATGCTTGAATATATATTCTACAAAATCATGCAAAGGCTTGTGAGCAAACAAAGAGAGGCAATAGAAAAGTGGTCAGGGCAGAGAATATGCCCAAAGATCAAGAAGAAGTTAGACAAGAACACTGAATTTGCTGCAAATTGTCATGTTTCAGAAGCTGGCCAACAGAAATTCAGAGTTCAGTCTGGAAATTCTAGCTACTCAGTGGACCTTTGTTTGCATACCTGTGATTGCAGGAGATGGCAGTTATCTGGCCAACAGAAATTCAGAGTTCAGTCTGGAAATTCTAGCTACTCAGTGGACCTGTGTTTGCATACCTGTGATTGCAGGAGATGGCAGTTATCTGGTGTGCCTTGTGGCCATTCCATAGCATGTTGTAGGGAAGAAAGAATTGACCCAGAGTTAATGGTTCATGACTGCTACACTGTGGAGAATTATTTGAAAGCATATGGCTACACACTGGCCCCTCTAAGAGACCCTAAATACTGGGAGGTGCAGCAAGGATACAAGGTATTTCCACCAGTGTTCACCAAACAGCTGGGCAGGCCAAAGAAAAACAGGAAAAAAACACCTGAAGAGAAAATCAAACATGGTGTGAGATATTTGAACAAGAAAGGTGTTACAATGCATTGCTCCATATGTGGCAGAGCTGACCACAATAGAAAGGGCCATTACAGATGGCAGGAAGCACTTGTTGAAGAAGGTGTGGAGCTGGTGGATGAAAATTATGATGATCTTACTTTTCTGCCGGTATGTTTCATTTGTAACTAAAAAAAGTATCACTTGTAATTGAACAATGTTTCATCTTCAACTGAATAATATGAGCTTCTTCTCTGCAGAACATATACCCCACCAGGCCAGATCCTAGGTTAGATCCTAGTGAGTCACCCACCAGCATGGTCTTCAACATGGCTACCAGGGATAGAGCTAGAAGAGCTCAACAAAGAGTTCATGGCCCATTGCCACAACAGTCTTCATTTGTTGCAGCTGCTGGTGCTGCAACACCCCAGCCAAGGGTCACTACAGAGATGAACATTGCTAGACAGACAAGGGCAAGAACCACAGCTGACAGAGGAGAAGGATCTGAAGCTACTGGCAGAGGAAGAGGAAGGAAAAGGAGAGGAAGAGGAGAAGGAAATCCATCAGCAAGGAGAGGAAGAGGAGCAAATGCTCTCCTTGGAAGAGGAGATAATACAAATGCAGTGCCAGGAAGAGGAGCAGATGCTGTCCTTGGAAGAGGAGCTAATGCAAATCCAGTGCCAGGAAGAGGATCAAATGCTCATGCAGTTCCAGCAAGAGGAGGCAGAAATGTGCATGCTTGGAGAGGCAGGGCAGGAATTCCAGGTGCAGGTAGAGGTAAGGGAGGAAGAAATGCACATGCAGGTACAGGAAGAGGAGCAATCCCAGGTGAGAGGGCATGGTGGCTGCTGTTTGGAGAAGATATGAGCAACAACCTAATTCCTGATCTAAATGCTCCCCCTGATGCTTGATTTGGTGGCAGTTGATACTGTCACATTTTTTGTTAAGGCCTGAAGCAATGTAAAACATTGAGTGGCCTTTTCTGGATGCAGAAAGGAGCATCCAGTGCCTCCTTATTTGATGGCTAGTAGTGGCATTAAGTGCCCTTTTTGTAACTAAAAACTATGATGTCAAACATGTGGCATTATGATGCGGAGCATCCCTCGCTCATCCCCATGGATGTGCCTACATCTCCCTCAACACCACTTGGACCCATGACACGAGGCCGAGCTAAGGCCATTGAAGATAAGGTGAACTCGCTCCTCTCCGAACTTCCTATTCCTACTCACGAGACATGGCTACTACCTCATTCAGAAACCCTGTGTGTTATCAGGTTCCTGGAACGAGCCACGGAACAGCTACCCCCAAGAGCCAAGACGGCGAGGACCCCAATCATGATGAACAAGAAGAAGATCTGCCACGAAGCTACAGGCGTCGGACGACCGACAGTGTCCGGACGTCCGACGAGTCCCAGGACACGGACGACCGGACCCCTCCGGACGTCCGACACTTCGTCACCCAAACCAAATCTACGGACGTCCGGAGCGGACCGGACGACCGGATGCCAAGCACCAGAACCGAAACTACGGACGTCCGAGCGTGCCCGGATGACCGGACCCTCCTGAAGCCCCGGACGACCGACCCCCTACGGACGACCGACGCGCCTGCACCCGAGCTGAGACAACGGACGTCTGAGCCCGCCCGGACGACCGGACCATCACGAGCCTCCGGACGTCCGACTCCTGAGTGACCAAACCTGCGGGTTGGAGCCCTTGTACCCCTTCGTTTTGACTTCCATTTGCACTAAGACTATAAATAGGACACCCCCACCTCCTTGTACGGGTAGCATTGGATTAGCTCATATTTGTGAGAGAGCCTTTGCTCATCCACTTGGATACTTCTCCTCGGAGTTCAGGACCTCTTCGGAGAAGATCCCCCAAGCGGATTCAAGACCCCTTTCTAGGGAAGACCATCAAGACCTCCGTTAGGAGATGAACTGTCCTTTGTATCCTTAGCTTTGTTGATTGTGGATCATATGCATCTCTGTGTGTTCGGTGATCTAGCACTCGTGTGATCTATTCTTTGTCGGTTTCGTGATCCTCTCTCGTCCTCCCCGTGATTTCCCCTTTGTGCTTCCGCGTGTTCTTCGTGTTTCTCCCGTGGGATCCCTCCAAACGTGAAAGATCATCCACCTAGGGTTTGGCCTACATCATTTGGTATCATGAGCCACGTTGATCACGTTTTTGGAGCCCCTACCCCGTGTTTTCTAGCTTGATTTTGTTGTTTTCTTCCTAATTCCGAAAATTCCCCACCAAAAAAATAGCCCCAAAATTTTTTGTGATTTGTTTGTGAGTTGAGATTTTGTTGGAATTGGTCCATGGATTTGTGTTGTTGCTTGTGGATCTAGCTTTTCCCACCCTCCCCACCCTTTTCCATCCACCAAACCACCCGATTTCGACCTCACCATCTTCTTCTTCCCCGGAGTTTTTCGCAGTTCCTCTCCCCGAGCCTGATTTTCGCCCAGGCTCCAGACGACCGGAAAAGGCCGGACGTCCGACGAAGTCCGGACGACCGTAAAATCACGGACGTCCGTGAAACCCTGACGAGGCTGAAGTTCGACAGGTCCCCACCTCCAAACCCACATATACAAACATCTTCCACGATACCTCCGATGACAATTTTGACACATTTTGGTCCTTGAGATTTTGAGTTGTGGATTCCGTATCCTTTTGTGTTTCGGCTATCTAGGTACGGTTAACGTCATCACTACCACGGCTGACCTTCCCAAGGGTCTCATCATCGCAAGGACTTGCGGCGGCCGAGGCCACAAGTCCTATGAATGCACGAATAAGCGCACCATGATCCTCAACGACGACGGCACATATGACTCAATGAGTGAAGAGGAGATGGAAGCCCTTGAGCAAGTGGCCATGCACCGGCACGTGAATGAAGATGAAGATGATCAAGTCTTTTGTGATGAGGATTCGAGCCCCGCTCTCGTTGTCTCCAAAGTCTTGACACTTCAACATCAACAAGAAGAAGATCAAAGATGCCACATCTTCCACACAAAGGCCGGCATCAATGGAAGGTCCGTCAAGGTCATCATCGATGGAGGTAGTTGCCACAACTTGGCAAGTGAAGAACTATGCTCCAAGCTTCAATTGGTCAAGAGGAAGCACCCACACCCCTACAAGGTTCAATGGCTAAGTGACTCCGGCACTATACGAGTCGAGCATACGGTCCAAGTCTCTTTCAAAATAGGTGCTTATGAAGACACTTTGGAATGTGATGTGGTCCCAATGACCGTTTGCCACCTCCTTCTTGGTTGACCATGGCAATTCGACCGTGGTGTCATCCACAATGGGCGCACCAATCACTATAGCTTCAAGATGAAAGGGAAGGAGTATGTGCTACGACCTATGTCTCCTAGTCAAGTGATAGCCGACAAGCAAACCACCCACCATGGCGAGAAGAGTGACAAAGTGACCCACCCAAAAGCGAGTGAGAGCCACAAGCCAAAGATGAGCACCTCTTCACCTAGAGAGAAAAACCTCATCCTATTTGCCACAAAAAGTGAGATAAGAGAGGTGTGTGAGAACCCATCGAGTGTGATACACTTTGTCCTCGTGTGCAAAGATGGAGAGCAAACAACTAACACCTCTCACGAGCTACCTTTAGTGTTTCAATCTCTTTTGCAGGAATTCCAAGATGTTTTCCCCGATGAGCTACCTCCGGGTCTACCTCCACTACGAGGCATTGAGCATCAAATCGACCTCATCCCCGGAGCGCCACTTCCAAACAAAGCTCCATACCGTGTCAACCCCGAAGAGACAAGGGAAATCCAACGGCAAGTACAACAACTCATCGACAACGGTCATGTACGTGAAAGCTTAAGCCCTTGTGCTGTTCCCGTTATACTTGTGCCTAAGCCCGATGGAAGTTTCCGCTTGTGTTCCGATTGTAGACCTATAAATGCTATTACCGTTCGCTATAGGCATCCCATTCCTTGCTTAGATGATATGCTTGATGAACTTAGCGGAGCCAACTTTTTCTCAAAAATTGATCTTAAAAGTGGCTATTATCAAATCCGCATTCAAGAAGGTGATGAATGGAAAACCGCTTTCAAAACCAAATTTGGCTTATATGAGTGGTTAGTGATGCCTATGGGTTTGTCCGAAGCTCCCGGAACTTTCGTGCGTCTTATGCATCACGTGCTTAGACCTTACATAGGAGTCTTCGTTGTGGTTTACTTTGATGATATTCTTGTGTTTAGCAAAACAATGAAAGACCATATTAATCATGTCAAATCTGTTTTGCAAACCCTTCGCAAGGAAAGCCTTTATGCAAATTTGAAAAAATGCATGTTTGGTGTTGACAAAGTGGTTTTCTTGGGATTTGTTGTCTCTTCAAAAGGTGTTCATGTTGACGAAACTAAGATTGAGGCAATTAAAACTTGGCCCCAACCAACCAATTTGCAACAAGTGCGTAGTTTCCTTGGCCTTGCAGGATTCTATCGCCGATTTGTGAAAAACTTTAGCACAATTGCCGCTCCTTTGCATGCCTTGAGTAAGAAGAATGCTCCTTTTGTTTGGGGATCTTTGCAATCCACCGCTTTTGATGAACTCAAGTCTTTGCTTACTCATGCCCCGATTCTTGCTTTGCCCAATTTTGACAAAACTTTTGAGGTTCATTGTGATGCAAGTGGTACCGGAATTGGCGGAGTTTTGATGCAAGAAAAACGAGCCATTTCTTATTTTAGTGAAAAACTCTCCGGTGCTCAACTTACTTATCCCATCTATGACAAAGAATTGTATGCTTTAGTGCATGTGCTACATGTTTGGGAACATTATCTCAGACCTCATGAGTTTGTCATCCATACCGATCATGAAACGCTTAAGTACCTAAAAGGTCAAACTAAATTGAACAAGCGTCATGCCAAATGGAGTGAATTCATTGAATCTTTTCCTTATGTGATCAAGTACATTAAGGGTAAAGAAAATGTTGTTGCGGATGCACTTTCACGCATATGCATGCTTGTCACTCAACTTGAGTTGAATGTTATTGGTTTTGAACATATAAAAGACTTGTATGAGCATGATCCTTCTTTTGCTAATCCTTACACTAAGTGTTTGACACACACGTCTTGGGAACGATACTACCTAAAGGATGATTATCTTATGAGAGCTAACAAACTTTGCATTCCCGAGTCTTCTCTTCGTTTGCTACTTTTGCAAGAGGCTCATGGAGGTGGACTTATGGGACACTTTGGACGCGACAAGACCTTCGCCATGCTCTCCAAGAACTACTTTTGGCCCAAGATGTTTCGTCATGTCTCACGCTTCACCAACCGTTGCTCTACATGTCGCAAAGCTAAGTCAAAAGCTCAATCCCATGGTCTTTACATGCCACTTCCTATTCCTTATCAACCTTGGGAAGACATTAGCATGGATTTTGTACTTGGTTTGCCTAGAACTCAAAATGGCAAGGATTCCGTCTTTGTTGTTGTGGACAGATTTTCTAAGATGGCACATTTCATTCCTTGCAACAAGATAGACGATGCTTCACATATTGCTAATCTCTTTTGTAGGGAAATCTTGCGACTTCATTGATTGCCAAAGATGATTGTCTCGGATCGTGACGTCAAGTTCCTGAGTTACTTTTGGAAGACACTATGCGCCAAGCTCAGAATCGAGCTATTGTTCTCTTCGCCATACCATCCTCAAACCGACGGCCAAACGGAGGTGACGAACCGTACACTCTCCACTCTACTTCGCGTGTTGATCAAGAAGAACATCAAGGAGTGGGAGGCGTGTCTACCCATCGCCGAGTACGCCTACAACCATGCAAGACATTCCACGACCGGCAAGTCCCCCTTCGAGGTCATCTATGGCTTCAACCCTTTGTCCCCATTGGACATTCTACCTCTTCCTCTTCAAGAGTGAACCAACCTCGACGCAAGCGCTCGTGCACGCTACATCAAGAAGATGCATGAAGATACAAGGCACACCATCGAGCGCCAAGTACAACGACTAACGACCAAGCTCAACATCAACAAGCAACCCATGGTATTCAACATTGGGGATCTAGTGTGGCTACATCTTCGAAAGGACCGCTTCCCCAACGAACGCAAGTCCAAGCTTCTACCACGCGCCGATGGACCTTTCAAAGTTCTAGCATGCTACAACGACAACGCCTACAAGATCGACTTACCACGAGACAAGTACAACATGAGCGACATCTTCAACGTCAAGGACCTCGCACCTTTCCATGGTGATGCACCTTTTGATCCGAGGTCGGATCTCTCCCAAGGGGGGGGAGATGATGCGGAGCAGCCCTCGCTCATCCCCATGGACGTGCCTACATCTCCCTCAACACCACTTGGACCCATGACACGAGGCCGAGCTAAGGCCATTGAAGATAAGGTGAACTCGCTCCTCTCCGAACTTCCTATTCCTACTCACGAGACATGGCTACTACCTCATTCAGAAACCCTGTGTGTTATTAGGTGCCTGGAAACGAGCCACGGAACAGCTACCCCCAAGAGCCAAGACGGCGAGGACCCCAATCATGATGAACAAGAAGAAGAGCTGCCGCGAAGCTACAGGCGTCGGACGACCGACAGTGTCCGGACGTCCGACGAGTCCCAGGACACGGACGACCGGACCCCTCCGGACGTCCGACACTTCGTCACCCGAACCAAATCTACGGACGTCCGGAGCGGACCGGACGACTGGACGCCAAGCACCAGAACCGAAACTATGGACGTCCGAGCATGCCCGGACGACCGGACCCTCCTGAAGCCCCGGACGATCGACCCCCTACGGACGATCGATGCGCCTGCACCCGAGCTGAGAAAACGGACGTCCGAGCCCGCCCGGACGACCGGACCGTCACGAGCCTCCGGACGTCCGACGCCTTCCGGACATCCGACTCCTGAGTGACCAAACCTGTGGGCTGGAGCCCTTGTACCCCTTCGTTTTGACTTCCATTTGCACTAAGACTATAAATAGGACACCCCTACCTCCTTGTACGGGGATTAGCTCATATTTGTGAGAGAGCCTTTGCTCATCCACTTGGATACTTCTCCTCGGAGTTCAGGACCTCTTTGGAGAAGATCCCCCAAGTGGATTCAAGACCCCTTTCTAGGGAAGACCATCAAGACCTCCGTTAGGAGATGAACTGTCCTTTGTATCCTTAGCTTTGTTGATTGTGGATCATATGCATCTCTGTGTGTTCGGTGATCTAGCACTCGTGTGATCTATTCTTTGTCGGTTTCGTGATCCTCTCTCGTCCTCCCTGTGATTTCCCCTTTGTGCTTCCGCGTGTTCTTCGTGTTTCTCCCGTGGGATCCCTCCAAACATGAAAGATCATCCACCTAGGGTTTTGCCCTACATGAAAACCAAGCTCCACCAAAAGCTTTTACTTGTGTAGGTGTGAGAACCGACAAGAATTGGTACCAACAGTGCTATTTCATTGTCCGCATTTGAGTGAATTTGATTCATCTTCAACATCGGTCAAGGTACATTTGGTACATGTTCTTTTCCTTCTTCCACTTACATTTTACTTGGTATGATGGATAGGCCAAGTTCTTCTACAAATCCACCTCTCATCGAGAACGGCGACGACATGTCATCATTCGTCACAAAGAGCCACCTCTTTGGTGCTCAAAGAGCGTTACACCAAGAGCAACAAGCTATGAGCGACCGCATCGACAACCTCGCCACCGACTTGCGACTCTCCGAGCAACGTACAAGAGACTACTTCGACGACAACTTCGACTCTCAAAAGCAAGAAAATGATGCAAGAATGGACGAGATCCGCGCCTTGATGAGGAACCGGCATCATTCCACTTCTTCCTCCTCAAGACGGAGCCGCTCGAGTAGACACTCCGATGACACCTTCTCCGGCTCAAGTACACCGTCATCGACCATTCTTCGACGAGCCGCGCGTCAAGACCGTCATGCACCTCGGAACCCACTACAAGACAAGCATTCACAAGAGCAAGTCGATGAGCAAGTCCCTCGTCCTCAATCAAACCAAGTGGCTTTTGCTCAAGCTCAAGAACGACAACGAATACGGCGAAAAGAAGAAGAACGAGCGTGTCTACACCAAGAAGAACAAGACGTCGAGGCTCAACGTCTTCAACAACAACAACGTGAAGTGCAAGCTCTTGAGGTGCAACGTGCCCTTCAAGAATCAAGTCGAACCATCGCCAACCGCAACCGTGAACAACGCAATCAAGAGGAAGCTCTTCGAGAAGAAATACAAGAAAGGAACTACCTACCACAAGTGCAACGTCAAGCGCCACAAGTTCCTCCACAACCTCGTCAAGCTCCACTTCAACCTCAAGTTCAACAAGAGCAAGTTGATCATAGACTTCCTCCGCGCCAAGAGCAACATGAGGATGACTATCCCCCACGTCAAGGACGTCATCATCACCATCGCCAACAACACAATGAAGAGCAACGCTATGGCAAGCTCAAGTTCACAATGCCCAAGTTCAAACGAAGCAATGATCTGGAAGAGTACCTCTCATGGGCATTGAAGGTCGACAAAATCTTTCGTTTGCACAAGTATGAGGAAGAGAAGAAGATCGCTATGGCATCACTTGAGTTCCAAGACTATGTGCTCATATGGTGGGAACAAGTCCTTGAACGCCGTGAAGCAAGAGGTGAACCTCCAATCACCACTTGGGCTCAAATGAAGGATGTCATGCGGGCACGCTTTGTACCAACCTACTACAACCGCGATCTCTTCAAGAAGCTACAACTCCTCAAGCAAGGAACAAAGAGTGTTGAAGAATACTACAAGGAAATGGGGATAGCCATGATTCGAGCCAATGTCAAGGAAGATGATGAGCAAACAATGGCACGTTTCTTGAATGGACTCAATCATCCCATCAAGAAGATCGCCGACTTCCAACCATATTCCAACCTCATTGAGCTCGTGCATCAAGAAACCAAGGCGGAACGTCAAGTGCAAGATGACTTCAAGTACGCCAAGTACTCATCCAAGACCTACGGCTTCTCCAACATCCAAGCTACAACGACTCCTCCAACATCTACGTCAACAAAACCATCTCCAAGCAACGACGACAAGTCAAGTTACAAGAAAAATCCAACAAGTTCAAGTCGTCTTCCTCCTACTACAAGCAACTTCAAGCCGCGTGCTTCATCATCTACTCCGACCGAGGAGACAGTCAAAACAAGCTCCTTCAAGTGTTTCACTTGCGGCGGCTGAGGCCACAAGTCCTATGAATGCACGAATAAGCGCACCATGATCCTCAACGATGACGACACATATGACTCAATGAGAGAAGAGGAGATGGAAGCCCTTGAGCAAGTGGCCATGCACCGGCACGTGAACGAAGATGAAGATGATCAAGTCTTTTGTGATGAGGATTCGAGCCCCGCTCTCGTTGTCTCCAAAGTCTTGACACTTTAACATCAACAAGAAGAAGATCAAAGATGCCACATCTTCCACACAAAGGCCGGCATCAATGGAAGGTCCGTCAAGGTCATCATCGATGGAGGTAGTTGCCACAACTTGGCAAGTGAAGAACTATGCTCCAAGCATCAATTGGTCAAGAGGAAGCACCCGCACCCCTACAAGGTTCAATGGCTAAGTGACTCCGGCACTATACGAGTCGAGCATACGGTCCAAGTCTCTTTCAAAATAGGTGCTTATGAAGACACTTTGGAATGTGACGTGGTCCCAATGACCGTTTGCCACCTCCTTCTTGGTCGACCATGGCAATTCGACCGTGGTGTCATCCACAATGGGCGCACCAATCACTATAGCTTCAAGATGAAAGGGAAGGAGTATGTGCTACGACCTATGTCTCCTAGTCAAGTGATAGCCGACAAGCAAACCACCCACCATGGCGAGAAGAGTGACAAAGTGACCCACCCAAAAGCGAGTGAGAGCCACAAGCCAAAGATGAGCACCTCTTCACCTAGAGAGAAAAACTTCATCCTATTTGCCACAAAAAGTGAGATAAGAGAGGTGTGTGAGAACCCATCGAGTGTGATACACTTCGTCCTCGTGTGCAAAGATGGAGAGCAAACAACTAACACCTCTCACAAGCTACCTTTAGTGTCTCAATCTCTTTTGCAGGAATTCCAAGATGTTTTCCCCGATGAGCTACCTCCGGGTCTACCTCCACTACGAGGCATTGAGCATCGAATTGACCTCATCCCCGGCGCGCCACTTCCAAACAAAGCTCCATACCGTGTCAACCCCAAAGAGACAAGGGAAATCCAACGGCAAGTACAACAACTCATCGACAACGGTCATGTACGTGAAAGCTTAAGCCCTTGTGCCATTCCCGTTATACTTGTGCCTAAGCCCGATGGAAGTTTCCGCTTGTGTTCCGATTGTAGACCTATAAATGCTATTACCGTTCGCTATAGGCATCCCATTCCTCGCTTAGATGATATGCTTGATGAACTTAGCGGAGCCAACTTTTTCTCAAAAATTGATCTTAAAAGTGGCTATTATCAAATCCGCATTCAAGAAGGTGATGAATGGAAAACCGCTTTCAAAACCAAATTTGGCTTATATGAGTGGTTAGTGATGCCTATGGGTTTGTCCGAAGCTCCCGGAACTTTCGTGCGTCTTATGCATCACGTGCTTAGACCTTACATAGGAGTCTTCGTTGTGGTTTACTTTGATGATATTCTTGTGTTTAGCAAAACAATGAAAGACCATATTAATCATGTCAAATCTGTTTTGCAAACCCTTCACAAGGAAAGCTTTTATGCAAATTTGAAAAAATGCACGTTTGGTGTTGACAAAGTGGTTTTCTTGGGATTTGTTGTCTCTTCAAAAGGTGTTCATGTTGACGAAACTAAGATTGAGGCAATTAAAACTTGGCCCCAACCAACCAATTTGCAACAAGTGCGTAGTTTCCTTGGCCTTGCAGGATTCTATCGCCGATTTGTGAAAAACTTTAGCACAATTGCCGCTCCTTTGCATGCCTTGAGTAAGAAGAATGCTCCTTTTGTTTGGGGATCTTTGCAATCCACCGCTTTTGATGAACTCAAGTCTTTGCTTACTCATGCCCCGATTCTTGCTTTGCCCAATTTTGACAAAACTTTTGAGGTTCATTGTGATGCAAGTGGTACCGGAATTGGCGGAGTTTTGATGCAAGAAAAACGAGCCATTGCTTATTTTAGTGAAAAACTCTCCGGTGCTCAACTTACTTATCCCATCTATGACAAAGAATTGTATGCTTTAGTGCATGTGCTACATGTTTGGGAACATTATCTTAGACCTCATGAGTTTGTCATCCATACCGATCATGAAACGCTTAAGTACCTAAAAGGTCAAACTAAATTAAACAAGCGTCATGCCAAATGGAGTGAATTCATTGAATCTTTTCCTTATGTGATCAAGTACATTAAGGGTAACGAAAATGTTGTTGCGGATGCACTTTCACGCATATGCATGCTTGTCACTCAACTTGAGTTGAATGTTATTGGTTTTGAACATATAAAAGACTTGTATGAGCATGATCCTTTCTTTTCTAATCCTTACACTAAGTGTTTGACACACACGTCTTGGGAACGATACTACCTAAAGGATGATTATCTTATGAGAGCTAACAAACTTTGCATTCCCGAGTCTTCTCTTCGTTTGCTACTTTTGCAAGAGGCTCATGGAGGTGGACTTATGGGACACTTTGGACGCGACAAGACCTTCGCCACGCTCTCCAAGAACTACTTTTGGCCCAAGATGTTTCGTCATGTCTCACGCTTCACCAACCGTTGCTCTACATGTCGCAAAGCTAAGTCAAAAGCTCAATCCCATGGTCTTTACATGCCACTTCCTATTCCTTATCAACCTTGGGAAGACATTAGCATGGATTTTGTACTTGGTTTGCCTAGAACTCAAAATGGCAAGGATTCCGTCTTTGTTGTTGTGGACAGATTTTCTAAGATGGCACATTTCATTCCTTGCAACAAGATAGACGATGCTTCACATATTGCTAATCTCTTTTGTAGGGAAATCTTGCGACTTCATGGATTGCCAAAGACGATTGTCTCGGATCGTGACGTCAAGTTCCTGAGTTACTTTTGGAAGACACTATGCGCCAAGCTCAGAATCGAGCTATTGTTCTCTTCGGCATACCATCCTCAAACCGACGGCCAAACGGAGGTGACGAACCGTACACTCTCCACTCTACTTCACGTGTTGATCAAGAAGAACATCAAGGAGTGGGAGGCGTGTCTACCCATCGCCGAGTACGCCTACAACCGTGCAAGACATTTCACGACCGGCAAGTCCCCCTTCGAGGTCGTCTACGGCTTCAACCCTTTGTCCCCATTGGACATTCTACCTCTTCCTCTACAAGAGCGAACCAACCTCGACGCAAGCGCTCGTGCACGCTACATCAAGAAGATGCATGAAGATACAAGGCACACCATCGAGCGCCAAGTACAACGACTAACGACCAAGCTCAACATCAACAAGCAACCCATGGTATTCAACATTGGGGATCTAGTGTGGCTACATCTTCGAAAGGACCGCTTCCCCAATGAACGCAAGTCCAAGCTTCTACCACGCGCCGATGGACCTTTCAAAGTTCTAGCACGCTACAACGATAACGCCTACAAGATCGACTTACCACGAGACAAGTACAACGTGAGCGACATCTTCAACGTCAAGGACCTCGCACCTTTCCATGGTGATGCACCTTTTGATCCAAGGTCGGATCTCTCCCAAGGGGGGGGGGGGAGATGATGCGGAGCATCCCTCGCTCATCCCCATGGACGTGCCTACATCTCCCTCAACACCACTTGGACCCATGACAAGAGGCCGAGCTAAGGCCATTGAAGATAAGACAGTGTCCGGACGTCCGACGAGTCCCAGGACACGAACGACCGGACCCTCCGGACGTCCGACACTTTGTCACCCGAACCAAATCTACGGACGTCCGGAGCGGACCGGACGACCGGACGCCAAGCGCCAGAACCGAAACTACGGACGTCCGGGAGCGCCCGGACGACCGGACCCTCCTGAAGCCCCGGACGATCGACCCCCTACGGACGACCGACGCGCCTACACCCGAGCTGAGACAACGTACGTCCGAGCCCGCCCGGACGACCGGACCGTCACGAGCCTCCGGACGTCCGACGCCTTCCGGACGTCCGACTCCTGAGTGACCAAACCTGTGGGCTGGAGCCCTTGTACCCCTTCGTTTTGACTTCCATTTGCACTAAGACTATACATAGGACACCCCCACCTCCTTGTACGGGTAGCATTGGATTAGCTCATATTTGTGAGAGAGCCTTTGCTCATCCACTTGGATACTTCTCCTTGGAGTTCAGGACCTCTTCGGAGAAGATCCCCCAAGCGGATTCAAGACCCCTTTCTAGGGAAGACCATCAAGACCTCCGTTAGGAGATGAACTCTCCTTTGTATCCTTACCTTTGTTGATTGTGGATCATATGCATCTCTGTGTGTTCGGTGATCTAGCACTCGTGTGATCTATTCTTTGTTGGTTTCGTGATCCTCTCTCGTCCTCCCCGTGATTTCCCCTTTGTGCTTCCGCGTGTTCTTCGTGTTTCTCCCGTGGGATCCCTACAAATGTGAAAGATCATCCACCTAGGGTTTTGCCCTACATCACATTAGCTGGGTTCAGTTAGCTGCTGTCAGTTACCTAAGTTCAGTTATGTAATGTCAGTTAGCAATATTCAGTTAAGTACTGTCAGTTAGATATGTTCAATGAAGTTAAATAAACTTCAAAAGAAATAACTTACTTATTTGGCCTACATTCAACTGCATTATTTGGCCTACATTCAACTTAATTTTGTGTAACAAAAAAAATGTTCGGCCTGGGTCTCGAACCCAGGACCGTGGGTTTGGTAAGCTAGAAGCAATGCCAGTAGAGTAGTTGTCGTGGTTTGGTGTATTTGCTGCCACTGTTGTAGTAATTCGGCAACCGACCGTGATTCAGTTTTTCGACGGGCCGACGATTCAGTTTTCACACCTGTCTTAAATACGGCAACCCACCGCTCTTGTCGCCCACTCCCCACTTCCCTCGTCTCCTCGGTGCTTGCGCTACCCACCCACCTCCATCTCATCGCCACCAAAGAAAACCTCGTCGGAGGTCGAAGCCGCCGCCGACGCCATGGACGGCAGCCTCGGATTGCAGAGGGCCGTCGAAGATCTGGCCGGCGACGACCAGGCGGCGCGGGCGGAGCTGCAGGAGATCGCACGCTGGTTCCCGAGCATCCAGATGATGAGGAACCACGCGCGCGGCCTCGTCAAGGTAATGACGGACGACGAGAAGCATCGCGCCATGCCCAGCGGCAATCACGGCGTCGTCGGTGTCCATCCGGCGAAGATCATACAATTCGCCATGGGGGAGACACGGTCTGATGATCCGGACCAGCGCGCCGCTGGTGGATGTATCGCTCCGCCAAGGCGTCGCCGCAGCAGGACGATCCCAATTGTGTCGCCTCCAGGGCGGAGCGCGTGCGCGAAGTCGCCCTTGCCGTCCCCGTGCCAATCAACAGGGCGTACTGGGACAGGTTTCAGCCTGACCTCCTCCTTCCCGATGATGTCTCCGACGCGGATTCGTCTTCCGACTCTGAGTACGACCACCTCACCTCCGACGCAGACTCTGGCTACGACCCGGAGACCGAGTCGTCTCAAGAGTGGGAGGTGGATGTCATCGTGCTCTCTGACGACGAACCGGATGAGGTGCAGATGGCACCACGGGCTGTGACCATCCCAATCGACGTGGACGCACTGCCGGATGTGCCTGATGGCATCGTCGTCAAGCAAGAGGAGGCGGACGAGGCGGACAAGGTGCCTGCAGAGGAAGAAGTGCATGTCAGGAAGGGGAAGAAGAAAGCAAGCAACAAGAGAGCTGCAGATGGGGAGGTGCGCCGCTCGGAGAGGCTGAAGATGCTGAAGGGCAAGTGAAGACGAAGCCTTGAAGCCTTGAAGGATTAGGTATGCTGATATAGTAGAGCAGCATATAAGTTAAGTATTTTGGCAATGTTGTTTAGGTATGCTCTTATATGTAGAGCATATAAGTTATTTTGTGATGTTATGGTGCTGGGGATAACTAAGATGTTGAACTATGATGCTATGGTCAGTGAACTATGATGCTATGGTCAGTTATGCTAAATTATGCTATGAATGTTGAATGTTGCTGCTTAGGTGTTCAAATATCCAATGCTTTACTTAGTTAGTTATATTTGTTGTAGTGTTAACTCTGAACAAATACAATTAACTGACAAAGCTCAGTTAACTGATAGTTAACTAGTTTAATTTGAACAAATCAGTTGAACAAATCAGTTAAAAATTCAGTTAACTGTGAAAATTCAGTTAACTGTGAAAAAATTCAGTTAACTGTGAAAATTCAGTTAACTGTGAAAATTCAATTAACTGTGAAAATTTAGTTGTCAGTTAACTCTGAACAAATACAATTAACTGACAAAGCTCAGTTAATTGACAGTTAACTAGTTTAATTTGAACAAATCAGTTGAACAAATCAGTCAAAAATTCAGTTAACTATGAAAAATTAAGTTAACTGAAAAAGTTAACTGTCATAAACTTAGTGAACTCACTAAATCAATATTAAGACAATTCAAAAATTAACTGAAAGTACTTAAATTGAGGGAGTAATTCAGTACACAAATTAGTCAAATTACTTAATACAAATAAGTCTGGAATTCCAAGTGCAAGGTCATACTTGACCTGCTACTAAGCAAGGTCATACTGGACCTGGTACTAATGATTACATTACACCATCATTCAAATTCTTCAAGCATCTCTTTCAGCTTCCTTATCTTGCCCTTGGTGTCTTCCTTATGTTTGAAAAGATCACCAATCATGTACTCTAACTTCTTCTCCTCTTGCTTCAGCACATTCCTCTCCAGCACCAGGTTGTCCCTCTCTTGCACCAGATTGTCCCTCTCTTTCATGATGTTGTCCCTCTCCTGCTTTATTAGGTCCCTCTCTTTCTCTGCCTTGGCCCTGACAACTTGATGAATGGTTGTGAATGATTTATCAGAAATCTTCTTCTTATCAAGATCTTCCTTCATGTCAGTCAGAGCAAGTTGTGTGTTGCCTAGCTGGGCCAGAGCTTGCTCCTTCTCAGCCACCATTTGAGCAAAACCAACCTTAAAAAACCTCAAGTCTCTTTCCATCTTTTCCTTCTCTCTCACAACCCTAACATTCTCTTGAGCATGAACCACATTGTCCTTGAGCCTCAGCTTGTTCTCATCTTCATACATGCCCCAGATCCTAGCTAGGCTCATCTTCAAAGGGGCAGGCCACTCAGGATCAACCCACTCCAGATAGCTGCATTTAGGTATGTTCTACAAATTTGCAACAAAAGAAAAAATTCAGTACAATGAAAATAGTAGTTCAATACTAGCTGAACAACAAATAACAACATTCAGTTAACTGACAGAGAAGCAACTTAAACACTGAAACTAACTGTCAAAAATAGAAAACATACACACTTAATCTAACTGTCAGAACTGTCAAACTTAACTGAACACTGATACAAGCAAAATCAGCAACTAACCTTCTGTGCACAAGCTAAGAATCTCCTCCCACTATCCACTGAATCAAATGCCACCAGCTTCTGACACACACATTCATGCTCACATCTTGAACTCAGATCTGTGGCCAGGCCGCTCCATTCCAAGCACAAGATGGTGGCAGGTAACTAAAACATAACAAAATCAGCTTCATTTGCTGACTAACAATGCACACCCAAAGAAACCCTAACCATACCAGAGCAAGAGATCTAACCTGCACTTCGCTGCTGACTGACTCAGCGTCGGACGAACTGCCAGAATCGCTCCAGGAAACCATGGCCACGAGCTATGCAAATGTTCAAGGTTCAAAGGAGGTGGTGGGGGAGGGGCCTGGCTGCCGGCGACAGAGGGAGAGGGAGAGCGAGAGGAAGAGGGAGAGCGAGAGGAAGAGGGAGAGCGAGAGGAAGAGGGAGAGCGAGAGGATGGGGAATGGGGAACAGGGAGGCGAAAGGGGGACAACAACAGTAGGTGTAGGGTGGGGGAACAGAACAGCAACGGTAGGTGGGGTGTGGAACGGGGCCAACAACTGTAAGAACTGCGGGTTGAATAGAGTGAACGGCAGGGGCCTTTGTGCAAAATTGCCAGAGCTGACCGGTCCACCCTCTGGACTGCCACATGGCACGCTGTGAGTGGCTGTGGACCAAAACACCATATAGGGTGTCAAGTTTGTGGAGTCCTCAGTCACATTTTGCAAGTTTTGAACTAAAACATCACATTCGGTGCAAGTTTATGGACCTGGGGTGCTATTGCCTCTAAATGAAGGGCGAAGCGCAGAGGGTTGGCATGTCAGCGGCACGAGGCGGGCAGGCCGAGAAGTAGAAAGACCCCACCGTGGTCGGCCGTCCCCTCCATCGCCTTCTCCTCCTCCGACTTGCACGCCACTGATTACTCCCGCCTCTCGCTCCTCTGGTCTGGGCAACGCCAACGCCAACGCCAACGCGAGCCAGAGAGTCTCTCTCTCCGATAGACCTCGCGACCATTTCCACCTCTCGTCGAGCCGCCTCCCTCCACCTAACCTAACGCCCACCTAATCGCTCGTCCAACGCAAGGATCCAAGAAAAAAGGGGGGGGGGGGGGGGGGTCCGAATTCGCTTCCCTTTTCTTCTCTCTTCCAAGAAAAAGGGGAGGGAATCGAGGGCGGCCATGGACTCGCCGGCGTCGGCCTCCTCGCCGGTGGAGTTCCTGCTCCGGCGCCCCACGCCGAGGCGGAGGAGGCTGCCGCTGGCTGGCGCCTTCTTCGCGCCCACCGCCCTCGCCGGCGCCTCGCTGCTCCGCGCGCTCGCCTTGCTCGCCGCCCGGCTGCTCGCCGCGCCGCGCACGCCGTCGCAGCCGCGGAACTTCGCCGCGCTCGCGCGCCGCCTCGCGCTGCTCAGCGCACTCCTCGACTCGCTCCTCCTCGACGCGCCGGACCGCTTCTCCGACGCCGCCAACCTCTGCTTCCGCGAGCTCTACGTCGTGCTCTTCCGCGCCGACCTGCTCGTCTCCTACGTCGCCTCCGCCGGCCGCGCGTGGGCGCTGCTCCGGGGCGCGCACCTCGCCGCCTCCTTCCGCGACCTCGACGCCGAGCTCGCCGTCGTCCTCGACGTCATCCCCGCCGCCTCCATCCGCCTCTCGCACGACGCGGCTGGCCACCTCGACCTCCTCCGCTCCCAGTGCCGCCGCCGAGCGCCCGCCCAGTACCACGACCCGGACGAGGCTGCGCTACGCGACCGCCTCCTCGCCGCCGTCCAACAGTTCGAGCTCGGCCAGCCGCCTGATACCTCTCCGCTCAAACCGCTCCTCTCCGACATCGGCATCTCTGACTCCGCATCTTGCCAAGCTGAAATCGGCTACCTTGAGGAACAAATCTTGAGTCAAGAAGAGGATACCGACCTCCTGCTCGTCGGTGGTGTTCTCGCCTTGCTCCGCTACAGCCTCTTCTCGCAGTTCGACCCTGGCAACGCAAAGTTGGCCCGGTATTGGCCGTCGGCGGGAAACTTGCAGCGGCTTCCATCGTGGGGCGGCGGCTGCGACGACACCTCCTTCTCGGTGCCCAAGGAGTTCTCCTGCCCGATTTCTTTGGATTTGATGCGCGACCCTGTGGTGGCGTCCACCGGCCAGACGTATGACCGGCCATCAATCATACAGTGGATCGGGGAGGGCCATTCCACCTGCCCAAATTCAGGGCAGGCGCTGGCAGACAATCGCCTTGTGCCGAATCGTGCACTCCGCAGTTTGATATCACAGTGGTGTGGGTTGTATTGTTTCCAGTATGATTCCCCAGAGAGCAACGAGGGGATGGCCGAATGCGTCGCCGCCGCGTGCAGCAGCAAGGCGGCAATCGAGGCGAATAAGGCCACAGCCAGGATTCTGGTCAGGATGCTGGTGGAGAGTTCAGATAGCTCAAAGGCAGTCGCTGCCAAGGAAATTAGGTTGCTGGCCAAGGCTGGGAAGCAGAACAGAGCGTTCATCGCCGAGCTCGGTGCAATCCCGTTGCTCTGCAGGCTGCTCCTGTCATCAGATCAGATAGCGCAAGAGAACGCAGTGACGGCGCTGCTCAATCTCTCCATTTACGAGCCGAACAAAACGCGGATTATGGAACAGGAGGGTTGCTTGTGGCTTATCGTCAGCGTGTTGCAGAATGGCTGGACTACAGAGGCCAGAGAGAATGCAGCAGCAACTCTGTTTAGTCTCTCCGTGGTCCATGATTACAAGAAGATGATCATGAATGAGCCAGGGGCTCTGGAGAAGCTGGCTTGTATGCTGAAAAAAGGGTCGCCAAGGGGGAGGAAAGATGCAGTGATGGCACTTTTCAACCTCTCAACTCATGCAGAAAGCTCAGCTCGGATGCTTGAGTCAAGTGCAGTTGTAGCTTTAATCGAGTCACTGAGGAACGACACCGTGTCGGAGGAAGCTGCCGGTGCTCTGGCTCTGCTCATGAAGCAGCCTTCTGTTGTGCATCTTGTTGGGAGCTCTGAAACTGTGATCAGTAGCCTCGTTGGATTAATGAGACGGGGAACTCCAAAGGGCAAGGAGAATGCAGTGTCCGCTCTATACGAGATATGTCGCCGTGGTGGCTCAACATTGGTTCGGAGAGTAGCAAAGATTCCGGGGTTGAATACGGTAATACAGAACATCATGCTCACTGGAACAAAGCGCGCCAAGAAGAAAGCAAGCTTGATCGTCAAGATGTGCCAAAGAAGCCAAATGCCGTCAGCAATGTCGCTAGGGACTAGCTTGAGGGTGGTTGATCATTCTTTGGTAGGTAACAGCTCGTTGAGGCGTGCTGCGAGCTTTGGCAGTGGAGAGTTGTCGAATCCCGTTTCGATATCAGTGCACGTGCCCTAGGTAATCGCCTTCCAATTGGGCAGCCCCATAATATGTCTGGCCAGTTTTGTCCAAAAGTTCTTTCATTGCATGCTCAAAATGAAGGTATACAACATTTAAATCTAAAGGAAATAATACTTGCAATATAATATACTATCACATGTGCCTGTGTCTGTGTGGGTAATGTGGATAACTGAAGTATATAATCGATGTACATGTAGAACTTCAGCTTGATGTTTCGTATGAAGCTTGGAAGTTGTTCTGTTTTTGTTCCATTTTTCAAAACACTATGCTACTTGTTGTAAACTACCCGGATAATAATTTGTAGCTTGTATTGAGGCAACAATGGAAGGGACTGTAATGTACTCCATGCTTAAAGAAATATAAGAGTGTTTAGAGCAACTCGGCCGACCCAAACGAACGGCGAATTTGTCCGTTTGGATCGACCGCCCGCCCGACGTTCGCCCTGTTTTAGATTTGGGCCGACAGTGTCCAACGCGCCGACCCATTTCATGTCCGCATTCAATTTTTTTAAAAAAGGTCCGCGGCTATAGATCATGCCAACGGCCATGTCTCATGCCGGCACCATGCCAGCGTCGGCATACAATGCCGGCTTCAAAAAATATCACCACAGTTTATGATGTCGCACTCGCCAACGACCGGCACACATGCCAGCACACAAAAAAGGGATGGGACTTGAGTTCGATCACGCCATCGTGGCCTCGTGGTCATGCCAGCACACTTGCCGGTATAAAAAAAAAGGATGGCGTTCGCCGCCGTAGATCACTCGTCGTCGAACTTAAGCATGTCGGCCTGCATCTTCTCGAACTAGGGCCTCTTTCTTGGTGACACGGTGTTGAGATCCACCTTCATGATCTCCACCCCGGTCATCATGCTCACGAGAGCCACTTCTTTCGCTTTGGTTTTGGCGGCCTTGATCTCTAGCATCTTGGCTTGCTTCTCCGCCTCCATCTCAAGCATCTTGGCTTGCTTCTCCGCGTCCATCTCAAGGCTCCTCCTTTGGATCTCCATGAAGGCGTTCATTTGTTCTTCCTTGTCTTGCCGGCGCTTCTCCTCCCTTGAGTCCTTGTTCATCATGCCCTCCACGGTTGCGATCAAGGCGATCGACGCCGCATCCCGCTTGTCCTCCTTCTTGGAGTTGGTCTTCCCCCGCGTCCGAGCCTTCTCGCCGTCCCCAACCTCCTCCACGGCTTGCTTCCCCCCACGCGACTTGAGGGCGTCATATTGCGCCTTGAACTTCTCCCCGTCTTTCACGACCCTAAAGCAATGGGAGACGTTGAAGCACTTGCCATTGTGTTGGACCTTGAATGCCTCCAAAGCTTGAAATGCCTACAAATGTATTTCATGCAAGCATATTGGCAAATGGTATGCAAACCAACACGCAAGCATAAACTTGATGACACAAAAGAGCGCGGCTTGCTAGCATACCATGTCTTGCATGTAGATACCGCTCACGGGGCGTGCCTTGACGCTCTCAAGAGTGGCAAAAAACTTGTTGCACTCTTGTTGGGTCACCCTCCATCGCTTCGAAATGGACACCCACCCCGCGCGTGCTTACTATTTGGTACGGCGAAAACTTCTTGCGCTCATGGAACTCACGGTGGACACGAATCCAAAAAGTTGAATGCTTTTGTTCGGCGTCCGTCTTGGGGTCTTGCCCAATGTCTCTTCAACACTCGCAAAACTTTTCCTCGGCCACCGTGTATGCCTTGGTTCGCTTGCTCTTGTGTTTCGGCTTCGCCCCGGCGGCTTGGTTGGCGAGCTCGTCCTCGAACAAAGGCTCCCCTTCGATGTCGCACTCGTCCTCTTCCCTTGCCCGTAGTCCTCCAGAAACTCGTGGTCGAGAGGGAAGCCGTCCAGGTCCAGGCCGACCTGATCACGCATGAAGGCCGTCTGATCTTCATTGTAGTCAGCGGACGGCGTGAACGCCCCTCGGCCGTCCTGGCTTTGTGTCTTGTCGGGATCGTAGCCAGCAGCCTGCGCACCACCCTCGAAATGTTCTGCATGTAGTCCTCGTCGCCGGCGGCCCGCATTCCATCGAAGAGATTGCATGCGCCCGGCAACACGTCGGTTGGCATCTGCCGTGCGCGTTTCCTCGCGCCTCTGGATGACGAGCCACTAGCCACTGGTGTGGCATTGAGGTTGATGGGCGCGGGCGCGAGCGTGGAAGGCGCGACCACGCTCACCTCGGGCGAGCACTCCCCGGAGAGGCGGGAGGCCTGAGGGTAGACGTGGAAGCCGGGCATCGTGGTGCAAGCCAACGCGCGGGGCGAGTCGGGCAGCACCATCAGAGGGAACGCGGATGAGCCGGTGCTGGTCACGGCCACGACGACGTTGACGAGGCCGTGCTGGCTAGGGTTTAACCCTAGCATATAGAGCGCCTCCCTCGTTGCCGCCGCGACGCGGGCGTTGGTGACCTCCTGCTGCGCGGCGGCGGCGACGGCGACCGCCGCGATGGCTTCATCCCTTGCGTCCGCCACGTGCCTCCATTGGCCAACTCCTTTACCCGCTGTTCGAGCGTCAACGCCTTGTTCGGCTTGAGCGCGGCGGTCTTGCGGGGGGCGCGAGGCTTGCCTTTGCCGGAGGGGGCGGTCGGCATGCCAGACGAGGCGAGGTCGGCGGCGGCGTCGAGGTCGTCGTCCATGGCGCGGGTGGGGCGGGAGCGCGCGGGCGGGAGGTTTTTTGGGAGGAATGGACAGAAATGGTGGAGACTGCCACCGACCAACGGGCCCGAGGTAAGGAAAAGGCGCGTGCGCGTGCGCCTCGTGTCCACGCGGACGCAAATCTGGCTAAAAAATGGGTCGGGAATGGGTCGACAGGCGGACGCCAAGCGGACGCGCGTCCGTTTGGGTCGGCGCGTTGGTCCGACTTTTGTGTCCGCCCCGACCCAAACGGACGCCAGCGGACGAAATGGATCACCCTTTGAAGTTGCTCTTAAATCACTACTCTAAACACTCTTATATTTGTTTATAGAGGGAGTACTACGTAAGTTGTAGTTACATAGACTTGCATATTGGCAACGAAAAATAACTTGAATATCAAGTATAGCTTTGTAGAAGAAATCTGGGTCCAACTTTTTACTCCAAAAGGAGCTTCTTGAAGATTAGGCATCTTTATTCGCTGTCATCAACCTATTATTAGAAGTGACTCATCTACATGTCATGCTCATTGTATGGAGATGCTGACCTAGAAGACCAACAAGATATTCAAAGGGAAGATGCTCACAATTGTTGCAGGAACACTTTATTTTCTTGGTTTGCAGTCGCACTATATTTTTCTTGGTTTGCCCGTCACCATCATTGGGTGTTCATGGCAAACCGTGTGGAATACTGTGTTCGCTGGCGATGGAAATTTCCTGCTTCTCGTTTGAATTATGGAGCACTTGTCTGTTTCCAACTTGCGACCACCACGGTCAAATACTTCTGTTGCAAAGACAGCCTAATTAGTTAGACCGAATGAACTATTTATGGAGTACTCCCTCCGTTTCAAAATGTTCGGCTTGATTCGTTACAAAAAGCGTTTGACCTGTATATGCTTCAAGTGACATCAAATTGGTGTCATTAGGCTAGTCATAGTGGGCGGTAACTTAGACTAGTAACATATGCTTGTTACTAGTCTATGTTACTACCAGCATAGTTGGTAGTACATAAGTGTAGTATGCGAATCTTCATTTATTATGTTGTAGACTCATTTTGCATTGGGGTGCGTTCTGTTAAATGTATTATGTTACTATAAACACCTCCCTCTTTAACTCCATGCCACATAAGCATATTTGTCTTGAGGTGCGTTATGTTAGTACCTATGAGCAACTCCAACACGCCGACCCATTATGTCTGCCTGCGCCCGTTTGGGTCGGCGCGGATAAAAGTGGAGGCCCAACGCGCCGACCCAAACCCAAATCGCGTCTGCTTTGCCTCCGCGCCGACATATTTGCGGCCCAAATGCATCGGCGCGGACGCGAAGCGGACGCCACGCGCGCCTTCTCGGTGTCCGTTGTGTCCCCACCTGGCGGACATCCAACCACCCAGCTGGCAGTTTGGTCAGCCTAATTTATGACGACCGCCCACCTCATGCGCACGCGTCAGCGACGACGGTCGTCCTTTTTTAAGCTGACAGAGTGGGGGAGGGGGGCCGGGGGCGTCATCATCCGCTTCCACCATCCCCATCTCGCTCCCCCGTCGGCGGCAACCCTAGCCACCCTAGTCAAGCCGGATGGGGCTCTTCTCCGGCCTCGGCAGCAGCAAAGCCAAGGGCAAGGACCCCGCCATCCCTTCCCCCCCTGAGTTTCCCCCGCCTCAACCGGCGTCAGCTCGCCGGCCGCGGCGACGCGTCAACGTGCCAGTGCACCGGGCGGAGTGGCACTGGCAACACCGCGTGCCTCTCCCATACCTAGACGTCACCCTGCCGCATGACTAGCATCTGGATCCGGAGAGGATTCTAGGATCGGCGGCGCCGCAGTCGGTTAGGGTGCACGCGGAGGAGGTGCGGCGCCGGCGGGCGCTGCTGACGCCGGAGCAGCGCAGCGACGTCGTGTACGCCTTCGACTCGCCAAACTGGGCTCGTTGGTTCACCTTCGAGCACAAGGAGGCCAGGCGGCGTGGCGTCCGCAAAGTCGATCGCAGGTCGCCGTCGCCCCCCTCATCGTCCGCGACGAGGACCATGAGGTCGAGGCCGCCTACCAGGCGGCCATGGCGGTCGTCCTCCGGGAGAGTGAGGAGGAGGAGCGTTGCCTGGAGGAGGAGGAGGCGGCGTACCATGCGGCCATGGCGGAGGCCATGGCCCTCTTCGCGGCGGGCGACCGCGTCGTGCAGCCGGTGGCCCCTCCTTCCCCAGTCAAGGCCGAGACGGAGCCAGAGCCGAACCTCATCGAGCGCTACTCATGGACCGTGCGAGTGCGCGAGTGGGTCAGCGCTCCGCCGGTCTGGATGGGGGCGACGCCAGCGCAGGATGCGGCGTACCTCAAACGTTGGCGCCAGCGACGACTGGCCGAGGAGCGCCGCCACGACGAATACCTCGAGATGCTCGAGCGTGACGCCGAGGAGGAGCAGCGTGAGGCCGAGGAGGAGGCGCGCCAGGCCCAGGCAACGGCGGCACAACCCGCACCCTACATCAATGCCCTCTGGAACACGGCGTTCCCCTGCGCCGGCCCTGCACCGACGCTCATCGACCTCATCGGCCCCGATGTCGATGACGATGATGCCTAGGGCAGCGCGCCGCCTCATAGCTAGCTTTTTTATGTTAGATGTGGACGCGGTACTATCGCCAGCCTTCGTGGTCGGCTTTTATGTTTAATTAAATGTTTGTTTTTATTTTCAAAATGTTTGTATTCTCTTTTTTTGTGCACTGTCAAAATGGGTCGGGCACATGCGTCGACCCAAACGTGCAAGCGGATGTTGATATCCACCGAGCCGACCCAAACGGACAAATCCGTCATCCGTTTGGGTCGGCGCGTTAGAGTTGCTCTAAGTTACTCCTACTATGGCTAGCCTTAGAGTAACTCTAGCAGATCCGTCAAATCGGCGGCCTCCAATACGCAATGGAGCCCACTCTTATGATTTTTTTTGAGGTTGCCGAGGCAATCTACAAATTCAGATTTCCCAAAATGCCTCTTCATCATGTCCGGCCTCCTCGGGATCCATCTTTTCTTGCTCTTCATTTTCCACTTCTTCATTTACCTCGTCAGCATCCTCCTCTCCGTGACATTTCCATCGTATGTAATTATTTATGGGACCATACATGAGATGAGCATCCACTTTGGCAGAATTGGCCATATACGTATTCATTTTTTTGTATTTACGACATGGACTACATAACTCTTTGCGAACCTTTCGTTTCATTTGTTAAGGCAAACATTAATAACCCTTTTATACTTTGATCATTATATTGTTCCATTCCTAATATGCATTATGTAAGGAAGAAAGTTAGAACCAACATACATCACTACAAAAAAAATACACTTCCGTGATGATACGTGTTTATCATAGTAGGTCACATTTTCTGTCATGCATGTACATCCATCACGATTTTTGACAGAACCAAGATAGTCATACCTGTGCTGTCGTAGAAGTGTTCCATGACATTACTAAAATTATCATCATGGAAGTGTCCACTTCCATGACGATAAATCACGCGTCATAGAAGTGTTTTCGTCAAGGGTGACCGACACGTGGCATCCATCGTAACAGAATGCCATTAAGCTGTCGGGTCCGGTTTTGGATCCGATAACCCGTTAACAACCCCGACCAATGGGGATTTTTCACGTGTAAAATCATCATTGGCTGGAGGAAACACGTGTCGGCTCACCGTTGAGACAGATGTCATCCACTCATTGGACAGAAGGCACCTATGATATGTCGACACGTGGCACGACCCAACAGAGGCCCATTCCTGTGAAAAGGCCGGCCCGTTTGACTTGGTCAAAAGGTGGCAGGCCGGCCCATGGAAAGCCTGTTAACAGCCTGTTCACATATAGCCCATTTACAGCCCGCTAACTCAGGGCCCGTTACGACCTATCCGAATTAGGCCCAGTAGCGTCATCTGGGCCGTCCAATATGATTCCAACCCGTTTTAACTTCTGGCCCATGTATGGCCCATGACGTCTTTCGGCCCATATAAGGCCCTTTGTAACTCTTGGGCCACTAACGGCCCGTGGTGAAATTGACCCGTAATGAACAGTGTATCACTTTATACCCATTAACGGCCCGTGGTGAAACTGGCCCGTAATGAACAGTGTATCACTTTATACCCATTAACGGTCCGTTATTCTGTTGGGCCGTTTCCAGCCCATGTTATCTTTCGGCCTTCTCAGGGCCCATATATTTTTGGGCTCATTTCAAGCATTCGTTTACTTACAGCCCGTTACTGTCATTTTCTGCTTGTGGGCCAAATTTAGCCCGAGGTTACAGTCGGCCCGTTTGTGGTCCGTTAATACGTTGGGTCGTTTTCATAGTGTCATCAAATACGGCCGATAAATGACGGCCCATTATGGTCGGCCCATGAAGAGACGATTCCAACTCTAGCCCGTTTACGGCCATAATGCGGTCTGTTATTGGCCCATGTTTGGCTAATCGATCATACGGCCCGTAGAAGGCCCATTGATGATACACCTCGTAGAAGGCCCATTGTGTCTACGACCCGTATAAGGCCCATTGTTTCTATGACCCGTAGAAGGCCCATTGTTTCTACGGCCCGTAGGAGGGCCATGGTAACTATAGTAAATATGTAGCCCATGGTTATTGTGGCCTAGTTTTAAAAAATAGGTTATTGCGGCCACTAGCAAACCACGGAAAAAGAACTGCACTGACTACAAGCAAAGAAATAAACAAGACAATAATGAAATAAATAAGCAAGCAACTTACGCTAGACTATCACGGCTATTACACATATTACATCCACTGGGCATCAAAGTTTCGCCACCAGTGCAAATATAGGGAACAAAGCAGCATATAAACGCCGCAACAAAACAAGTCCAGAACTGAAACCACTTCAGAAGATCTCAAGAAACAATATCCTGGGTACCCATAATGCTGGCAAGATGCTTAGCAAGCTTATTAACTTTCTCTTGTTTGGCGCTTAAATCCTCCAGCACTTGCTGTTGCACCAGAAAGTATGCATCTGAATTCTGCAGGGACTTCCTCAGTCCTTCGGCTTCCTGTCGCATAACATCTGATCGATGTCTTTCAACTTGAAGTTGAGACTCAAGAAGACGAACTGATTCAGGCAACGAGTTCGAAGAGCTGGTGCCAGCAGTAGTAGCCAGTAACTCGAACACTACATCAAGACAGGACTTTGGGGTTGTCTCAGTGTCTTCAATATAGTTTTTATCAGCTTTCTTGGAGACCAACCGGGATGTCTTACTATCTTGAACCTTATCTGCATTACTTCCTTTACCATTGCATAACAAGGTACTCTTCTCCAATATTTTATCCGCGTTCTAAAAAAGAAACAAACAAGCACATCACAGGTTTACAATGTAGTATATGAAACTCATTTTGGTAAACCAGTTTAGTAGTAAGGTGGACATGATAACAACATGAACCAAACATATATCTATGTAGTATGGTCACTGTATGGTCTATATCATTCTAGTTTATGTTGCCAAATGAAGATAGATACAGTTCAAATCATATCTATTTAAGACAAAGCAGTATAGACAGAATATAAGTGTGGGAAACTACATAACAATAACAACACTTGTAATATGCATGGCATGAGAACATAACTGTTTATTCAATTGAAACTGAAATCAACATAGAGCAAGTTACAACAGCAAACACATTAAAGAAACAGGTTTAAAACATACCTGTTGTGCCATTGGAGTTTCAATTGCATCCTTCAAATTTGAAATTAGTTGGCATGAGTAAATATAGTGATGCAAGAGCAAAGTAGTATGAACCATAGCTACGGAACCTGACGTGAGAACAATTATTCTTCTGCTTTAAGCGTTGACTTGGGGTTCAGAGTGGTGGTCCTCATGTTTTGGGCACTGCAGTTGCCTTACTAACTGCTCGCATTTGGGTGCTTTGTGGTGGAGACGGTGTTGTGTCAACGGGAACTAGGTTACTATCTGCTGGGGTTGGGGTTAGAAGGGGTGTAGCTGGTTCTCTATTCAACTGGGTAGGGGTACAACCTGCATGGTGGGGCCGGTTCTTGGGCAAGTACAACCATGATTCTATGTGCGTCAACAGGTAGCATGATCTTTTCCGAAGACCGTGTTTTTACTCCCACAGATACTGCCATCACCCCCTCCAATTGAAATGGCTGATAAACAAGAAAAGTAATTGAATGTACAGACATTGTAAGATAGACAGGTGCAATCAATAGTAGGGAAGAAAACAGGGCATGAAATAATTCACATTTATGTTGTCTAACCAAACAGAATAGCAGGACATAATTTCACATATATGATGGCTAATTAAGCAGGATAGCATGACACAATTTCACATGTATGATGGCTAACTAAACAGGATAGAATGTCATACTTCAAAATATGATGACTATGTAAACATGATGACATGATATAACTATACGATGTGTCTATTAAAGTGGTTGGCATGCCATAAATCACAAACATGCTATCGATGGAAACATGATGGCATGATATAATTCACGGATAGAATGACATAATCTAAAATATGATGACTATGTAAACAGGATGAGATTATATAGCTATATTATGTCTTTAGAAAATGAGTGGCATGCCATAATTCAGATACATGTTGTCTATGTAAACATCATGGCATGATATAATTCAAATATATGATTTATATACTAAGAAAGTGAGCAGAGGGCAATCGCATATATGATGTGTCAACTAAGGAGATGGCATTCAATATCGTGTATATGATGTAAAAACTAAGCATTACAATACAACATATGCATGATATGAGTAATATAACCCTGCCAAGTTTGAGCATACACCTTAGGGGGGTAATAGGACTGGTCATCTGCCTCTGAATCCTCCTCTGAAGAGCTATCTGTAACCAGCAAGATATCTGCTTCAGTAGGTAGCATTGTCTGCTCTGAAGACCTTGTTTTCACTCCAGATTTCTCC
Organism: Triticum aestivum; assembly: GCF_018294505.1. Taxonomy (NCBI): domain Eukaryota; kingdom Viridiplantae; phylum Streptophyta; class Magnoliopsida; order Poales; family Poaceae; genus Triticum; species Triticum aestivum. Next base: position 326,855,133 of record NC_057810.1, on the reverse strand, counting down.
ATCACCAATTCAAATGGCTGATGCACAAGAAGAGCAGTTGAATATACAAACATTGTCGACAAAAGCAATGAGAAATACAAAAAAAGGACGACATGATATAATTCACATATATGACGCTTGGCTAAACAGCATGGCATTGCATAATTCACATATATAATGCCTTGCAACAAGATAACATTGCATAATTCACATATATAATGTCTTGCAACAAGATGGCATTGCATAATTCACATATATGGTAATTAGACACGAAACATGTGGCATTCACACAAAGCATGTCTAAACTAAGCAAATGACATAGCAATGCAAGATACCATACGCATGATATGAGCAACATAACCCTGCCAAGTGAGAGCATGCACCTCGGGGGGGGATAGGACTGGTCATCTGTCTATGAATCCTCCTATGAGGAGCTATCTGTAACCAGCAAGACATGCGCTTCATCAGATAGCATTGTCTGCTCTGAAGACCTTGTTTCCACTCCAGATTTTCCATGACCGTGCCGAATGGCTGATGCATAGGAAGAGTAATTGAATGTACTAAAATTGTTGACAAATTTAACATGTAATAAAAAAATGATGGCATGATAAAATTCACATATAAGATGACTGGCTAACCAGGGTGGCATTGCAAAATTCACATATATGATGCCTGGCTAAACAAGATGGAATTGCATGATTCACATATACGATAAAGAAACTAAACAAATGGCATTGACACAAAGCATGTCTAAACTAAGCAGATGACATCTTTGATGTATACAGTAAGCAATGCAAGGCTCCATATGCATGATATTACCAACATCATCATGCCAAGTTAGAGCGAAGACCTCATGGGGTAAATGGGAGTGGTGTTCTCCTTCTGAATCCCCCTCAGAATAGTTATCTTCCTCTTGATTACGATCCGAAATGGGTGGAGGGGAGCTGCCTTTGCGCCCACCATGGAGCGACGTCTGCATGAAATTTTATTACCATGCAAGGCTCGTCTCTTTTTCTCTACATGATCAGTTCCATTGTGTACAATAACTGGCATGCATAGGAATAAAACATAGTGAGATTATGTAAGGAGTGCATGCACAAATCCAGAGTGACGGTAGCAAACTATGGATAGACCCCAAACCAATGATAGCAGGCAGATAATAGCTTTAGTTAAAAAATACAGATAATGGCTCCTTTAATGTTTGTTTGCACCCAAGATGAAACCCATAGTAGACACCCGAGATTAACCAGATATTGACAGATAGTACTGATGGCTGCCCTAATATGTACCCCACAACCATTTAAAAACTCAAGTTTTAGCATTAGTTTGGACCTGACTCGGAGTCTAATAGGTGAACATGACGATAATGTAACATGTCATCATATTAAGCGATGCATAACATAAGCAGACACAGAGGAGTGCGACCTCTCTTGCGGACCCGTGTAGTCCTCAAGGTCATCTGCTCAGTTGATGATGGTAATGCAGTTGTCATGGCTGCCAGCGGCGTGGAAGAAGATCTAAGGCGGCGAAAGACAGTCTGGGGAGCGGATCCCTGCTGTGGTTAACCCTTTCATCGTTGGAGCAGCTGAGCTGGGGTGGAACACAGCGCCGCAGAAGCAGGACAAACCACACAAGGTTTTCTTTGACACATATCTATAAAAGAAGTAATTGTGTAAGGGCTTGTTTGAATTTGAGGATTCTAACAATGCAGGAATAGACAGGAATAGGATAGGAATGCACGTGCAAAACAAAGAATTTAAAAACACGGGATTTCTGCCAATCTGGGTGATTGATTCACATGAATTGGAAGATCACAGGATGCAAAGAAGCATGGTGAGATTAAGTCAAACCACAAGAAAATGTACGGTTATAATGCTATTATGCTACTATCTCTTAGTCTTGTGCTTCATGAATAGGAATATGAAAAGGAGGACAAGTGGAAATTAGAATTCCTACGGTTTTCTTTCAAGGAGACACTAAAGGAACAAATCCTACAGTTTTCCTTTGCTCCATTCCTTTGCACCAAATTCATGAAAAGTAGTACCATAGGAAACTTTCCAATTCCTATGTTTTTCATTCACTTTTCCTTTCAAGCACTGGTGATTCTATTAGGCAGGCTTGAGCAAGGAAAAGCCTACACTAAAAAATGTTTTTGTGCTACTTCTATTACTTTGGACCCAGGCCACTGCCCTACTAGCTCAATCCCCAAGCCCATGGACAAATGCACAGCTCAAACGCGTAGAGATAAATAATGATGGCGTTCAAGAGAGTTCATCATAGATAGCTAAGTTGCTGGGTACCTCACTGCTTGTCATATAGTAGGATAAAATAATCATATTTCACGTTACTACGTGTGCTCAGTGGACAATGTATATAACATGTAGAGTAAAAAAGAGATGCAACAAGTGTACAACCTCTTTGGTGAAGGCATGTCGATCTCAGCGTGATTGGGTTGGCCGGTGAGGATGCTCCGGCCGACTCGGCTGTCGGAGGAGGGAAAGAAGATCTTAGGCGTCTGGAGATGGAGCCCGAGGTACTGCTCCGTGATGGAGGGTTTCGTTGTTGGAGCAGCTCCGGTCAGTTGTACGACGCTGAGGCTGAAGAAGGACAAGAGAGACAATGTTAACCTGAGTGGAATTTTAATAGCATCTCCAATAGATGACGTAAAATACATAACCACAAAGTGCTAGATGTAAAATACATCAGCCGCTCATCTGCGAACTTAACTGTCGAAACTGAATTTACCTGTTGAAACCGAACTTAACTATCGAATCTGAATTTTGCTGTCGAAACTGAATTTTACTGTCGAAACTGAACGCACTAGAGGTGAGGCTACACGCCAGTTGACTGACCTTTTCATCTCTGGTCAGTCAATTTTGCCGCCGTTGGATACGAAATCAAGGGCCTGCAGTTCATCTTCAACCTCCACCCCCCTGAACCACCAGCCACCACCGGCCAAACAGCCGTCCCCCACCGCCCGCGGTCGGCGGTGCGCCACCTCGCCCGCCCCAAAAACACTCCCCACCACCGGTCCGCCGCCGCCCCGGCCATCCCTCTAGGCCCCCTCGTGCCGAGCTTTTTCTCCAGCGATCCCCACGCCACTGCCCCACCACCGTCGGCAACCACCGCACCCACCTTGAACCCTAAGATAGATAGTGGGGTACCTCTCCGGCGAGCCCCTCTCCCAGCTGCGGTTGGTTCTTCCTTAACTCCGGCGAGGCCCCCCCCCACCCCCTGAAAATCGACTGACCCACAAGTCGACTTAGTCAACTGAAGTGTAGCTAAATCGGAGCAGCATCGCTAGCAAGAGCAAGAGCGAGAGAAGCAGCGCGAGCAAGAGCAATAACAAGAGCAGACCAGGCAGGGGACTGAGAGTAAGAGCAGAGCAGCAGCGCGAGTGAGAGCTAAAGCAGCAACAACTCCTACTGATGTGGACGTCACCGTCGATGGAGCCGCGCCGTGTCGGATCGGGACCGAGCGCCGGCAGCACCGTGAGATTGAATCAAAAAGAAAATGAGGCGATTAGTGTACAACCTCTTTGGTGGCGCCCATTACGCCGCAGCTTCATCCGAGGAAACGGTGATGATGTTGCTCTTTTGGTGGTGCAGGTGAAGACGGCGGTGTGGGAATGGAGGTGGCGCGAAAGACGAGGGGAACATCGAGGCAGCTCCTTGGAGGTGGAGGACAGGGTGGCTGAACTGGCGGGACGACGAGATTCACGACGGATCCTCATCTGGTACGGTGGATGAGGGACGTCGAGGTGTTGCTGTGGACGATGTCGTCGGGAAAGAGGCTCCGGTTGGGTGGCAGACGGAGGAGGGTGTGGGGCTTCACGGGTTTTCGCGGCCTCAGTGTATGAATGGGTGGGCGGATGGGATGGGAGTGGGGAACCATGGCTTAGGGACGTGCTTGTCCGAAATGTGGGGTAAGTTACAAAAGTACCCCACCGATTTGAGGCAGTTCTTTCGGTTCAGTGGTACCATGGGCATTTCGCGTGTCGGGATTTCATAGGAGGTGGGCGTTTTCGCGCGCGTTGTAATTTTGGAATAGCAAGGCGCGGGTTGAGATGGAGGTAGTTGTCGGAGCACAACGAGACAAAGATATATATTAAATATTTCGGGGTAACAAGGCGCGGGTTGAAGAGGCGGGAGTTTCGCAGCACAATAGACAGAGACGCTAGCTTGAAATTTCAACATAACAAGGCGCGGCTTGAAATTTCAGGAGAACAAGCTTTACGTGTACCAAAAAAAACAATTCGCACCTCAACACGCACAACACACACACAAACACCATTTAGACTAGTAAGGTACACGTGCATTGCACGCATGAGATTTGGGAACCAAATTATGAATAAATACCACATTATAGCATGTAAGCTTTGAGTCATATATGCATGAGGTAGATGTTCGTTTAATTCTTATAGTTCATTTCATTCAAAACCATCTAGTTTTTATAAGAAAGCTAATCTATTTTAATATTCATGGAATTGTGCGTTGTAAGACATAAAGTAAAAAAATAATGGCAAATCATGTAGAAAAACATTTGGGCAATTCTGATACAGAAGATTTTAGAACAAAGAAGAAGTGCTTGTGTTTTGAGGTTTGTGCATTATGCTTAAGTTTAACCATGGAGTCTTCTAGATTGTACATGTGGCGAAATCTGGTGGAATCTAGATGATATCCAACGGCCAGTAGTGCTCAAATTTGCCATCTCTGCACCATCGGATTCGCCTCATCCAACGACCATCTGTCAAAGTTAAATTTACCCACACACAATATAAAAAATATAAAATATAATATATATATAGGGGTATAGGTATAGATATGTGATGCGAAAGCCACCCATCTTCTCCAATTAGAATAGTGTGTCCATGCACGGATGCAATGTGGCTAAATGATGTCTGCCATCGGTATCTCAAATTCAAGTCAGTCTAACCTTGTTCAACGTGTATACATTTCAACATGCTCGTTTCCAAACCACACAGCGCAGATCTCTGTTATATTCATGCATGTTTCAAACATCATGATCTCTTATTCAAATATTTGAATTCAACTTTACATTGATTATGACCTCACCTAGTCTTTTACACCAACACAGTCGTCTTCTCTTTATAATTGTACCACTAATTTTCTCTCATGCATGCATGCACACACACTACCAGTCGGCATTAACCATCGCACACATGCAATCTTTTTCTTCAGGTCGGTCTCCCATGAAGGCACACACACACATCCCCCTCTCCATCATATCGGGCATTCTTTATCTCTCACGCGTGCATGCGCAACGATTGATGTTCCTCTATGTGTGTGTGTGTGTATGTGTGTGTGTAGCTAGGTCTTTCATAGTTTTCCACACAAACCAATCAATCTATATATCTAGTGAGGTCTCACCCTCTTTCCCACGTCCACGTCGATCAATCTATACCTCTCTATATAGGATTACGGGGTTGTTTGGTTTGAGACTAAGTTTGCCAAAACTTGCCACACCTAAGGTTAGGAAAATTTGACCAACTTAGGTGTGTGTTTGGTTCAAGCCACATCTTAAGCAAGACACACTATGGTCCCACATCACATACACACAACAAGTGTGGCAAGATTCCCTTAGGCTTGCCAACTTGTGGCTCTCATTTTGAAGAACTAACCTTAGGCAAGTTCGGCAACATTGTATAGCAAAGTGTGGCACTCCTAGGCCTAGAACCAAACAAACCCTACATATATAGCTAATACACCCACATTAATTATATATCCAACGTCCCCCTCTCATCATCCATGCCTTCCGCTTCATCTCTCATACGCGCACACACTAGCGAAGACAGGGGGCAGAAAGGGCCCTACCCCCCCTAACATCACTATATATCGAGGCTAATATGAATGTGATCATTAGACAATTGCTGGTAAAAATGGTTTAAGTTCATGAACGGGCCCTCCTCGTAAAGGATTAGCAATGCTTGGCCCCCTAGCTCATTTATTTTTCATGGCTCCGCCAATGCGCGCAACAACGCATGTTCTCGCTCCCCTCTCTCTAAATATCGATCTCGCACTTGTGCACTCCTTCATAGTCTCCCTCCACTCGGCCCCTCGCACCATCTTCTAGCCCCCCATCGGATTTTGCCACATGTACAGTCTAGCAGACTCCATGGTTGAACTTAAGCACAATGCACAAACCTCAAAACAACAGTGGTTCTCCTTTGTTCTAGAATCTTCCGCATCATAACTACCAAACCTTTTTTCTAATTGAATTGCCATTATTTGTTTTTTACTTTATGCTTTACAATGCACAATTCTATGAATCATAAAATAGATTAAGGGCTTCTTTGATTCAAAGGATTCTCAAAGGAATTTTGGAGGATTCTAATCCTTAGGAATTTTTCCTATCTTGGTTGTTTGATCCGTAGGATTGTAAACCATAGGAATTTTTCCATATGATTCATTTGCACTAGATTTCATAGGAAACATCCCATCGACTCAAACCTCTTTGAAAGAATTCTGCGTTTTTTCTATGCACAATCAAACACTCGTACAATCATGTAGGATTCAAGACGACATTCCACTATAATCCCATGTTTTTCCTATTCCCACGTTTTGGAAATCCGATGAATCCAAGAGGCCCTAGCTTTTTTTACAAAAAATAATTGATTTTGAATGAGATGAACTATAAGAATTAAACGAAGGTCTACATCAGGCATATATGACTCAGAGCTTACATGCTATAGTGTGGTATTATTCATATATCTAGTTGCAAAATCTGAGGCGTGCAATGCACGTGGACCTTACTAGTACTTCGAGTATGTGCAAAATACGTAAATTAGAATTCTAATGGCATGCTACAGAGTGTCTCTCTTGCAGTTCATGAAGCCACGTGGCACATGTGGAGGCGTTGTCACGACCTCCTTGTGTGGATTGATCACAGTGACGTGCTGCTGGTTCCAGAAGAATGTACTCGTCCTCCTTGAGCCATACTGGAGGTACATGCACGAAGCGAAGATGTGCACGCACGCCACGCACGCACTCATTCGCTCGCACACACATGCGGGTACACGGGTGGACACAATTTTGTACCAAGATCCACCCCATGTGATAATTTGACGCGTATAAAGTCGTTCACTTCATTGATGGTCAATTAATACAACACATGCAAATTGAGTGGACGTGAGGGCGGAAGAAAGACATTACTACTCCACTGCGCACATGCGAGTAGTTAAATCATGTGTTGCTAGTAGTACTTCCATTGGTCTCCTTCGTATTTTGTGCCAATTTTTGACAGTAACATAATATATACGCTTTTGAGCAGTGTAGTCTACTTAAAATTTATGTTCCACTAAACTCATCGGGAGCCATTTTGGGCCTCGAAACCAAAACCATCAATTAATCTTTACCTTGTTCCCATCACATTCAAAAGTACTAGTGCTACAATTAAGTGCAAGCCTGCTCACACCTACTAGTACGTACCAAACCTAAACGTGTTCCCATTATGCAGGTATTAGTACTAGTGCTAGTACTTAGGTTATAAAAAGGGGAACTACCTAACCGAAAATTACTCTACCTTTCCTCCTCATAAGTGCTTCTTCTTCGTCCGTCCTTGCCATGGCCGGCGAGTAGAGCTCTAGGTCGAGAACTACTCGTAACAAGGGAGAGGCAACCAAGGCTTCGGAAAACAAAAGATGGCTCGCCGCCACACAGAGACCTCGAAAGATCTCTCACGGGCAGGCGATGGCTCCCAGGAGCGCCCTAGCCGCGGAGGCGAACATGCCGAGCCGGCGGCGCTGGAGTCGTTATCCCTTGACGGCATGCCCGATCAGCTCAATAAGCACCTCAATAAGCAGAAGGAGTTCATCCACGGCTTGGTGGAGCTGCTGAAGGAGAGCCTAGACGACATGCCCGCCAAGCTCAATAAGCAGGGGGAGTTGACCACCGGCTTGGTGATGTTGTTGAAGAAGAGCATTGCCTCGGAGAAGAAGGCGACTGGCGAAATCCTGCAACTTTAGGAGGACAAGGCGAAGCTCTGCCACGAGCTCGACCTGTTGAAGGAGAAGAACGTTGGCTGGAAGAAGTTGCATGTGAATAGTAGTTCCTCGATGAAGATGATGCAGGCCCACGTCATGGAACAGAAGGAGGAGTTGGCGAAGCTCCGCATCGAGCACCCAGCTGCTGTCAAGGTACGTAATGTGGCCGTGGAACAGATGATGAAGGCTCGTGTCGAGAAATCCTGCGTCATGGACAGAATGAAGAAGATGGCGGAGGAGACGCGCAAGGAGATGGAGGTCGTGGAGGTGATGAAGAAGCAGTTACGACTCCGCGGTGAATTAGATCATTTTGGGTGATAATATTCCTTCTTCTTTTGCTCTTGTGTTTCATCTTTTGCTTCGGGTGTTTCGCCGCATGTGTCACGTTCTCTGCGAGGCATGAATAGAACAACGCTAACAATGAGATGACTAGAAAATAAGATCATTTTTATTGCCATATGGCACTGGGCTATCGTGTTTCGTGCTCCTCCGTCATGGTACTACTCTAGTGGAAAACTTGAGTATACCGCATGGTTCTTTGCTCCTCCTCAGGTCGTCGGCACATTTATACGAGCAGTCAAATGACAAGGCCTCGCCTTCCAGCAGTAATGAGCTGTCAAATCACAAAGGCCCTCGCCTCTCATGAAACCGACCAAGCTAGACTGCCCCGCCCTCTAGCCTTTTAAAAAATGTATACTTTTGTACAGTAGTAGTATCGATGGATTGCGCCATGGAGCAAAACTTGAAATCAAAAAAAAAGTGGTACATATAGAGAGCGCTCATCGCCAAATTATGCATGTAGTACTATTAAAAAATCTAGTCACAATAATGGTGTCCAGCACAACCCACCCCTCAAATAAAACTAAGCACCCTGGAATTCTTTGACAAAACTAAGCACCTTGAAATTCTTTGACAACTAAACTGCTGGCTATATGATGTTGGCCATATATTGTACGTATATAATGTGAAGAAACAAGTGGTAGTACTATACCAACTAAAAGATGAAATGTAAGAAATACTAGTATGTACGTACTGAAGAGTTAAAGTAATGAGAAGAAACATAACATAGTTCAGCTGGGGGCTCAGCACAACACACCCCTCAAATTAAACTAAGCACACCTGAAATTAAACTATGTAACTAATCTGGTAGACACTGCATTAGAACCACCATGAGCAACGACACTGCCACCTTACTCGGAGTCCTCGTCCATGTCCTCGACTTCGTCCTTGTCCCTCTTCCTCTTGGCCGATACTTCTTTGCTTGAACCACACACTTGGCTCTTGCTCTTCATCCAACCCTTGTAGATACTGAAACAAAGGTAGCCATCCATTGCAGCATAGTGGATGTGGTCTATATCTACTACATTCCACTGCCATGCATGACGATGAAACATGTACGGAGGTTTCTCCAGTTTACTGTATGAAGGATGAACCATGGCTCCTGCCAGGGTCAACATTGAAGGCTGACCACTGGAGGGCAGCTGCCGATTCTTCTGGAGGTCGAAGGGGTTGCCTACAACAAGGCCTATCTGACCCAGGACTCTTTCGTCCTTCGTAAAGTCTACAGTAACGAATTTGACTAGGCCGCTCTTTAGGAAGTTCTTAAAATCCTGGCATTCAACATCGACATGGCATATGTGGTAGACCAAGCATAAGTCATGCACGCAAACCTGGATCACGGCGGGCTTCTTCTTCTCTTCCTCCTTTAGATCCTTCTCTCATCCCAGGACCGTGGTGTACTCAACATCTAGCCCAGCGACCCACTCATCATTTGAGTTTTCGAACATGCGTCTGAAGCGAGCAAGGCATCCTTTCACCATCACGAAAGAACGGGCGTAGATGACGTTGAACTCATCGCCAGTGATGGTTCTAACCTTGTACTCACCGCCGATCATGGAGATTTGGGACTCCATGGATTTGGGAGGAGGGTTAGGATTAGTGGAACTGCCGTAATGTGAAAAGACGAGATGACTAGGAGCAAACTGTAGTAATGTTAAAGGACGTCCGGGGACGAGTAGGAGCGAACTGCCAGCGTGCGAACGGCAGGGTAGTGGCTTTCCATTCTCCCATGCTACGGGCTTCTGAGAGCCCTTGGATATGAGATCGAACGGTTGCATGGCATGATTCTAGACCTATGGGTGAATATCCTATCCTGGAGGGCTATTCTGAATTTTTTTAGCAACTTAGCATGCGATCGTTCAATCTCAGATCCGAGGGCTGCTAGCAGCCCGTATCATGGTTGCACCTACCACGACCGTTGCCTCGCTCGCACGGTAGCTCCCTTGGAGATTTAACACGATGCGTTAGGCTATCTTATGTTGGCATGTCATACATAGTCATCACTTAGTCACTCATACTACAACAAGGTTAGCTATAAGTGTATTTTTTTACTTCTCTCTATCTCTTTCTTCGTAGTATTTATTGCATTTGCCAAGGAGTGACCTCTTCCAATCAAATGGTTCTTAGATGAGGTGCTAAGGGCATTAAATGGCTTAGCAATCCAGTCGCCAATGCATAGGTGCTTAGTTTTAATTGCTAAGTTTGCTTCAATTAAGTAGCTATAGACTCAAAATTGTCTTTTCACCTAGGTACATGCTCTTAGCACCGTTTCTTCCTTGGGTCACGAAACTAGTCTCTCTCTTCTCAATTAACTTGCCACATCAGACTTTATTGCCTATGTGGCAAGCTTAGCACCTGTAGGAGAAAGTAAGTACAGTAGTGGGCTATAAGCCCGCTTTGCATGGCATTTTTGCATATGTGGAGGAAAGAGGCAAGGAAAAAGTGGAGAAGTGGGCTCTCATGCAAGAGCTAGCCTCTATATGGTAGAGCATTGGGAGAGGCACCTGTATGGAGGTGGTCAGGAATCAGGAGACTCATGCCGGTCGTAGCGCAGCAGTTAAAATGATAATGGCAAGTCAAATCACAGGGCCCCACCTGTCCAGCAGTAACTCGCTGTCAAATCACACAACCCTACGTTTGCAGCAGCCTACTCCCTCATCTTCTCGCGTCTCTATCAAATCGACTAGGCAGAACTGCCTCGCCTACCGCGCAGGAAAAGCCCCGCCCTCGACTTTTAAAAAGTACAATATACTAATTTTGTATCCATGGGTTGCGCCATGGAGCAAAGCCTCAAGAAAATGGCGGTACACATGTACGGAGTATACAACACGCCCATCGCGTTTGTGTCGCACCCCAGACGGTCGGTCGGTCTGGCATGCTGCTCTCCGAATGGAATGCGCGTCATATTGCATTTGCACACATATGTGGGACCGCAATTGAGAACCGACCATAGGCACACTCCCCGGCCCCGCAAGTCGGGTGACTTAATAGAAGAGAGAGACGAGCGATGGTACTAGAGAAGTGTTGTACTACGTTGGTGCCTGGACGATCCCTGCAAGACATGGAAGATTAGTTCGTCCATGCATGTGACTAGAGTGCAACAGACACGCCTGGATTGGCTATTGTCTACATATTGTGAAGGCTATGTTGTACAGGGTTGTAGTTCTGGTGAGAAATCTAAAAAAAGGTTTCTTGTCGTCTCACAAAATTAGGTGTCGTGTGCTTCGGATCACTGCGAGGGTTAAACAGCGACAACTGAGTTGGGCTAGTCATTGGGGGCACATGCACAAAGACTACTTGGCTGCCATCTAGGTCAAGCCGGCTATGTTCATTAGGACATCTATTGACGGACCCCTTTTCTACGAGTTTATCTTTAATTTGAGCTTTGATCCTCGTCTAGTTTGTCCGTCAGGATTCATGTTGTCTCCTTTGGGCAGTGAGCTTATGATTTCTTGTCACGTGGCATTTTTTCGTGTTATATATTATAATCCGGTGCTTCAGATCGAAATGAGGACAACTGCGCCTCCGGGGCACGTGCCTGAAGACTTAGTACAACACTTCTCTAGTACTATCGCAATGGAGAAGAGGGAGAGGCGAGAAGGTGGTTTTGGAATGGAGATGATGAAGAGGAGAGGAGGTGGTTTTGCAATGGATAAGAGGGAAAGGAGCGTGCGGCGGCGATTTAGGATTGAACGAGAGGGCCGACACGCTGTGAGTGGATCAAAATCAAAATCAATTTACCCTTCAATTAAGAAAGCGACCCCACATTAACTAGTCTCCCTTTTATTCTGGGTCATAATTGACCATGATTTTTGCAAATAAAATATATGTTATATGTTGCAAAAATAATATAATTTGAAAGTACATTCAGATACGAACCAAACGATACAATTTTTGGTGACATGCATTCACATTTTGCTTGTCAAATACAGTACGTGGTCAAACTTTGACCCAAAATACGCAAAACAAAAAAAATACTTCCAAGACCAGCGCCGCTCTTCCGCTCTTCTCCTCTTAAACCACCGCCACTCCTCTCCTGTTCCAATCTAAATCCAGCGCCGCTCCTCTCCTCTTCCATTTCAAAACCACTGCCCCTCCTCTCTTGTTCTAATCCAAACCAGCATCGCTCCTCTCCAATTCTACTCCAAAACCAGCGCTGCTCCTCTCCTCTTCCATTCAAAATCCACCGCCGACGAGTGAAGGTGCTGTGGAGAAGTGGATCGATGGAGGAGTGCAACTGATACGTGAGGATCGCAGACAGCGACCCTGTGAAGCTAGCTAGGATGTTGAAGATACAGTCTTGGTTTGACAACAAGGACAAACTAGTAGCGACGGCGACATCCATGGCCAAATATCTGCAACCGAGCGAAAAGGCGGCGATACTCCTGGAGGGAGTCGCGCGGGAGTACATAGAGCTGCTCCTCTGGGCCATGGAGCAAACCAATTCATCGAGTCCAATCGTGAGGGAGCGGTGGTGGGAGTATCGATCCCAGATGGAGCATCCACCAGAGATTGAAGCATCGAGCATCTACAGGGTGCCGTTTGTGAGGGTGTCGTGCCAGAGCGAGCCGGTGGAGTCTTCATCGATCGAACCCAGCTGCAAGAGGAGAAAAGCAGTTGGCCCGAAGACGCTTCGCCGCCATCCTCTCCCTCGCCATTCACATTGTCTCACGGGTGGCTGTCTGCCGCCGAGGAATAGGAGGGGACTGCCCCCCCAGCCCAATAGTCGGGCAGGTTGTGAATTGTCAGGAGGAGCTTAGGGTTGTCAGTATTTGCAGGTTGTGAATTGTGTTTTGTGTTGTGTATTTTGAGAATACTTTCAGATATGAATGTCTTTTGAATTTCAGATTTGCAGTATTGAGCATATGAAGTATTTTATGAATTCTAGAGATATATTTTTAGCACTTAAAAAATGTAGTTTCATAGGAGTATAAAAGTGCAGACAATGTGATTCTCAGAGAAGAAACTGCAAGTTTCAGTTTCAGATAAGAAACTACAAGTTCAGTTTCAGATAAGAAACTGCAACTTTCAGAGGCAGAGCATTTATATTAACATGGCCTTTTCAAACAGGGTTAACATCATGTTGGAAGTTTTATTCATGGTCGAAAATGGAACTACCAGCCAGTTAACATCATGCTGATCAGCATTCATGCATAGCACATCTTCATATGATGCATAGTCAAAAAGATATGCTATTTTCAAAATGCCCACACAATGTTGAGTGTGCGAAACACAGAGAAAAGGAGGGATGAAGTTTTGGCAAGTGTTGGACGTGGTGTGCGTAGATGACAATGGGGACCCACATGTCAATAAAGGCAGAGGCAAAAATTTTGGAGATATTTCCCTGCACAGGTGGAATCAAACCCGGGCGGAACAGCTGTCGGGTAGTGTCACTTGGCCACTAGGCTAGTTTAGTAGTTTCGTTACTAATAAGGCACTTCCTCAGGTGGTCGGATCCCCTCCTGCACCTTTGTGCGCTCGCCGCGATGCCGCTGTCTGCCGTTGTGAACATGCTGAACAAACAAGAGGAATCTGGAGAGGACTGTACGTGGGGAGGCGGACAGTTAGGACCCACCAGGTCTATGGCCGTACGCAAGCAAGTGCCTCATCAAAAAAATACTTCCTCCTAATGCTATACTGACGTTGGGGCCCATGGGTTTGTCAAGATAGTTACATTTTTTAGGTGCTTCAATGTAGTTACTATAGGAGATAAATTCACAATGAAGCCGGGGAGCTGGCATGTATCATTTATTATCATTGGGGCAGCAAGTATCAGCTAGGTTTTGGGATGCCTCGTCTAGGCATTCTTTTTTAACATGTGCAGCCCACGACATGCCGGTTTGTATTTTCTTAAGGGCCGTCATGTATTGACCGGCCTATGGACCTCCATCCGAGGTTTTATTTTTTTTGAAACATCGGCAACCCAATTTATGTATTTTTTTGAAGAAAACGCAGAGGTCTGTTCTATTTTTTTATATAAGAATAGGAATGCCTGGTCCAACTTATGTTTCCCTTCTAACTATATTATATATATATTTAAATTATTTTATGTGTTATTATATATTATTTTTATTGTCATCATATATTTAACAGATACTTACATATGTAAGAAAACAATATCCCACATCTTATTAACTTATAAAAATAATTTCTTAACAATAAAATCCTGGATTTTTTGGCACGAAAATTCTAGTGATTGTGTACAAAAGCTTGGTAAGATTTAAGGACGAATGTAATAATAAATCACTTATTATTTAAATATATTTATAAAAAATGCTCAGCCCCTGTATATTTTTTGATAACATTGCTGGCCCAACCCAACATTATAATTAGAATCAGCCCAACAAAATCGTGTATTTCGAGAAAGTGTAAATGGCCTGTAATTTTTTAGGAAAAAATAAATGAGCCGCATGGACGCTACATTATTTGTTCATCCAGCCCAGCTAATGGACTGTAATTCAAAAAAAAAGATCAAATTGACTGTAAATTCTACCCCACAAAAAAAGACTGTAAATTCTGAAAAAGGGTTGAATACGTGCCACATTTTTGGAGGCTGAAATGTGGGCCAATAGGTCGAAGCCAACGCAAGTCGTTGTCAACTTAGTCAACAGATGATTCTGACATCGTTAGCTGTTGGATTTACATCCAATGACCGGCATCCATCTTGAATATCTCATCTTCTTCCTCTAGCGCCGCCGGGACCACCTCCCGCCTCCTGCTGCCAGCAGCTCTGCTTAGCACGCTTCGCTGTGAAGCGCTACTCCACCATTGGCCAGGCCATCCCTCCACCCCTCCACACCTCTTGTTCTTCTCCACTGACTGCCGAACCACACCGCACCAGAACCAGTTATCCTCATACACCTCTCCGTCTGTGACTCTACTCCCGCGTCTTCCCATCTCTGGCTGGTTGCTGTCCGGGGCCTCGCCGTCGTCCACCACCTTGGATGTGCTCGGCGCGACATGGTCAATGTGGTCAATGAACGACACCATAGGAAGTAGACTGTGCATGGAGAGGCTAACAACTGGGTCCACGGCCGCACGCAAGGAAATGCCTCCTTATTATGCGCAAAATAATGATTCCTCCACCTTATAGCTGGGACCCACCGAAAGGGCCTCTGTATTTCATGAAAAAAACGTCCCCCCCCCACTGTCAGGTCAGACCCACCAGCTATATCTTCGCACACAAGGAAGTGCCTCCTTATTACGCACAAAAAAATGAATACCCCCAGCTAGCTGGGACCCACCATAGTGGGAGGCTGACTTGTGGGCCAACTAAGTTGACGGGGACGGAGGGCTTTGTCAACTTAGTCAATATGAACGATTCTAGCTCCAGTGACCGTACGATGTCCATCCAACGGCCGTAGTGCTTGTTCAACCTATGGTCTTCTTCCTTCAGCCGCCCAAACCAGCGCGGGTCGTGCTGCGTGCTCCTGCCTCCCGTGGCCGGCTGTGATGCCACGGAGGCCTCACCGCCCCTACTACTCCCACCGCTGGCCGGGCCATCCCTCTACTCACCCACACCCCCCTGTTATTCTGCGGCAACAACAGCCTCACACCGCAGCCGAACCAGTGAACCCTCATACTCCTCTACGCGTGGGCATCCACTACCGCGTCTTCCCTGGCTCCGCATCGTCCCCTTCCTAGGCCTCGCTGTCGTCCACCGCCCTAGTGCTCTCGGTGCGGCATGGTCAACATGGTCAAGGAACGACTTCCATTGGAAGTGTACTGTACGCTGATAGGCTGATAGCTGGGTCCAGGGCAGCCGCAAGGAATTGACTCCTTATTACGCACAAAATACTTATTCATCCACCTGACAGCAGGGACCCATCGGACGGGCCATTGTATTTTGCAAAAAAAAACATTTCCCCCCTGACTGCTGGGACCCACGAGCTACATCTTCGCATGCAAGGAAGTGCATACGGGCAAAAAAAATGATTCGCCCCCCTGACTGCTGGGACCCACCAGCTACATCTTCGCATGCAAGGAAGGGCCTGACAGTTGGGACCCACCTGGTCGAAGGGTACGTAGCGTTGTCATTCTAGTCGCGAACATGTACGTATATACTGATCGATGTAGACGCGTACGTGTCGTAGTAGAGGCGTGCACGTAGCATGTACACGCACGTACATCGGCCAGGGTGCAACATAGTAAATATGGCCACGTACGTACATACGGGTGGGGTTTCGAACGCCTACTCGCGCATACGTATAGCCAGGGCTCGTGTGCATGGCTGGTCGGAACGAAGAAACTGCATCGTCGTCGTGTTCATGGGGAGCCAACCGGCTGGGTCGGAACGGAATGCGTCGTTGTGTTCATCAGGAGGGCTTGGACGGAATAGCCGATGGAAACAAGGCCTGACGTACCATAGAACGGAGGAAACAGCCTTGTGTTCGACCGGCCATGGTCGAAACAGGATCCTGTTCATCGGGAGGGGTCTGGCATACTGCAAAATGGAGGAAACGGACTTCTGTTGGACCTCCTACGATTGAAATGGGGTCCTGTTGATCGGGACGGGTGTGGCATACCACAAAACGGAGGAAACGGACTTGTGTTGGAGCGCTACGGTCGAAATGGGGGTCCTGTTCATCGGGAGGGGTGTCGTGGAAAGGTCACGACAGATGTCCTAGCAAAAGGACTTAGTGGTGGAGCCATCGCAACTAGGAAGCTTAAAGGGGTTAAGACGGGACAAAGGACACGGGAGTTTATACTGGTTCGGTCTCTTGCGGTGAAGGTAAAGACCTAATCCAGTTTGAGGTGGTATTGCTTATGTCTCGATTACCAGGGAGTGAATCTGCATGACCTAGCTTTCGATCTGATGTTACCTGTCCTGAATCATTGCCGGGTCGTCCCTTTATATACAGAGGTCGACGCCCAGCGGCTCACGGAGTCCGGGACGGCTCATAAACAGTGTCCGGCTCAGTGACTATCTATTCTTGCCTTACAACACAAGTCATACAAATATGGCAGTTTATCTCTACGGGCCTTAAGCCGCCTTTGGGCCTTGGACCCTTAAACGGAACCGCCATCTTGAAATATCATCATGGGCTTCATATGATGAATCACCATAGGTAAAACCCGGCCCCTCCTGGGCGGGTTATACTAATAGTTATATCCCCAACATTAGGCCCCAGATTGATTTCAACTGGTTCATGCCAATCCTCAACACTTATAAAAAATCTTCCGCTCTTCATCTGTGCGAGAGTTTATAACCCGCCATGATGTCATCTTCTGGATTTATGATAACCCGCCATGACGTCATCTTCTGGATTTGTTATAACCCGCCATGTCGTCACTTGCCATTAATTCACACTTTGACCAATATATCTCAATGGATCCTTATTTTAATAACCGTCCCGAGAATAGAGGCGCCTGGGCAGCTCGATAACCATGTATCAGACTCCTCGTCCGGCCTTCTTCTCATTCTCCCTCTTTTCCATTGTCTTCCTCCTCTCGTGACCCTCTGCCGCTCGAGCTACAACACCGCTTCGAAGCACCTCGTCCTCCTGAACCCAGGCCGCTGCATCAACCTGTTGTTGGAAATATGCCCTAGAGGCAATAATAAATTAGTTATTATTATATTTCCTTGTTCATGATAATCGTTTATTATCCATGCTATAATTGTATTGATAGGAAACTCAGATACATGTGTGGATACATAGACAACACCATGTCCCTAGTAAGCCTCTAGTTGACTAGCTCGTTGATCAATAGATGGTTACGGTTTCCTGACCATGGACATTGGATGTCATTGATAACGGGATCACATCATTAGGAGAATGATGTGATGGACAAGACCCAATCCTAAGCCTAGCACAAAGATCGTGTAGTTCGTATGCTAAAGCTTTTCTAATGTCAAGTATCTTTTCCTTAGACCATGAGATTGTGCAACTCCCGGATACCGTAGGAATGCTTTGGGTGTATCAAACGTCACAACGTAACTGGGTGGCTATAAAGGTGCATTACAGGTATCTCCGAAAGTGTCTGTTGGGTTGGCACGAATCGAGACTGGGATTTGTCACTCCGTGTAAACGGAGAGGTATCTCTGGGCCCACTCGGTAGGACATCATCATAATGTGCACAATGTGACCAAGGGGTTGATCACGGGATGATGTGTTACGGAACGAGTAAAGAGACTTGCCGGTAACGAGATTGAACAAGGTATCGGTATACCGACGATCGAATCTCGGGCAGGTAAAATACCGCTAGACAAAGGGAATTGAATACGGGATCGATTGAGTCCTTGACATCGTGGTTCATCCGATGAGATCATCGTGGAACATGTGGGAGCCAACATGGGTATCCAGATCCCGCTGTTGGTTATTGACCGGAGAACGTCTCGGTCATGTCTGCATGTCTCCCGAACCCGTAGGGTCTACACACTTAAGGTTCGGTGACGCTAGGGTTATAAAGGAAGCTTGTATGTGGTTACCGAATGTTGTTCGGAGTCCCGGATGAGATCCCGGACGTCACGAGGAGTTCCGGAATGGTCCGGAGGTAAATATTTATATATGGAAAGTTGTTGTTCAGGTTCCAGAAAAAGTTCGGGTTTTTTCGGTATTGTACCGGGAAGCTTCCAGAAGGTTCCGGAGGATTCCAGAGGGGTCCGGAGGTCCGGAAATTGTTCCACCACGTCCAATACAGTAGCATGGGCTGTAAGGGGGCGCCCTAGCCTTTATGGGCCAAGGGAACCAGCCCCCCAAGGCCCATGCGCATGGGAAAGGGGAAACCCTAAAGGGGGAGGCCTCCACTTGACTTGGGAGGCACTCCTCCCCCCTTGGCCGCACCCCTTGTGGTGGGAAACCCTAAAGGGGGCGCAGCCCCCCCTTTCCCCTATATATAGTTGAGGTTTGGGTCTGCTAAACACACGAGAACTTCTCCTCTTGGTGCAGCCTTGCCCCTCTCCCTCCTCCTCCTCTCCCATGGTGCTTGGCGAAGCCCTGCGGGATTGCCACGCTCCTCCACCACCACCACGCCGTTGTGCTGCTGCTGGATGGAGTCTTCCTCAACCTCTCCCTCTCTCCTTGCTGGATCAAGGCATGGGAGACGTCGCCGGGCTGTACGTGTGTTGAACACGGAGGTGCCGTCCGTTCGGCACTAGGATCTCCGGTGATTTGAATCACGACGAGTACGACTCCTTCAACCCCGTTCTCTTGAACGCTTCCGCTTAGCGATCTACAAGGGTATGTAGATGCACTCTCCTTCCCTCGTTGCTGGTTTCTCCATAGATAGATCTTGGTGACATGTAGGAAAATTTTGAATTTCTGCTACGTTCCCCAACAGTGGTATCAGAGCTAGGTCTATTGCGTAGATTCTTTGCACGAGTAGAACACAAAGTAGTTGTGGGCGTTGATTTTGTTCAATATGCTTACCGTTACTAGTCCAATCTTGTTTCGACGGTATTGTGGGATGAAGCGGCCCGGACCGACCTTACACGTACCCTTACGTGAGACAGGTTCCACCGATTGACATGCACTTGGTGCATAAGGTGGCTAGCGGTTGCCAGTCTCTCCCACTTTAGTCGGAACGGATTCGATGAAAAGGGTCCTTATGAAGGGTAAATAGCAATTGGCATATCACGTTGTGGTTTTGCGTAGGTAAGAAACGTTCTTGCTAGAAACCCATAGCAGCCACGTAAAACATGCAAACAACAATTAGAGGACGTCTAACTTGTTTTTGCAGGGTATGCTATGTGATGTGATATGGCCAAGAAGAATGTGATGAATGATATGTGATGTATGATATTGATCATGTTCTTGTAATAGGATTCAGGACTTGCATGTCGATGAGTATGACAACCGGCAGGAGCCATAGGAGTTGTCTTTATTTATTGTATGACCTGCGTGTCATTGAACAACGCCATGTAATTACTTTACTTTATTGCTAACCGGTAGCCATAGTAGTAGAAGTAATAGTTGGCGAGACAACTTCATGAAGACACGATGATGGAGATCATGATGATGGAGATCATGGTGTCATGCCGGTGAGGATGATGATCATGGAGCCCCGAAGATGGAGATCAAAAGGAGCAAAATGATATTGGCCATATCATGTCACTATTTGATTGCATGTGATGTTTATCATGTTTATGCATCTTGTTTACTTAGGACGACGGTAGTAAATAAGATGATCCCTTACAAAATTTCAAGAAGTGTTCTCCCCTAACTGTGCACCGTTGCTACAGTTCGTCGCTTCTTGGGCCAAGGGAACCAGCCCCCCAAGGCCCATGCGCATGGGAAAGGGGAAACCCTAAAGGGGGAGGCCTCCACTTGACTTGGGAGGCACTCCTCCCCCCTTGGCCGCACCCCTTGGGGTGGGAAACCCTAAAGGGGGCGCAGCCCCCCCTTTCCCCTATATATAGTTGAGGTTTGGGGCTGCTAAACACACGAGAACTTCTCCTCTTGGTGCAGCCTTGCCCCTCTCCCTCCTCCTCCTCTCCCATGGTGCTTGGCGAAGCCCTGCGGGATTGCCACGCTCCTCCACCACCACCACGCCGTTGTGCTGCTGCTAGATGGAGTCTTCCTCAACCTCTCCCTCTCTCCTTGCTGGATCAAGGCATGGGAGACGTCGCCGGGCTGTACGTGTGTTGAACGCGGAGGTGCCGTCCGTTCGGCACTAGGATCTCCGGTGATTTGAATCACGACGAGTACGACTCCTTCAACCCCGTTCTCTTGAACGCTTCCGCTTAGCGATCTACAAGGGTATGTAGATGCACTCTCCTTCCCTCGTTGCTGGTTTCTCCATAGATAGATCTTGGTGACACGTAGGAAAATTTTGAATTTCTGCTACGTTCCCCAACACATGTGTCGGACCAGAGTACTCTGGCGCTCCACCGTAGCTGAATCTGCACCCGTAAGTGTTTCTTCTCCAGCTCGTCAGATCGCATTAGGGTTCCGTCTGTTCGTCGTGTTCTTCATGGTTTCTTCATAGTCCCGCCACTCTTTTGATCTAAAAATAGTATAGGACTTATGCAGTAGTTGTTTTGCCTTCACCTTCAATACCGGTGGACCCCTTTCCTTAGAAAGACATCTCATTAGAACTTATGAACTCCCTGTACTGGTTTTTTAGGTCTGGAATTATTTCCTTTTTCTAAACTGCCACTGATCCAAAATAATGATTGCACTCTGTGAAACCTGTTTGTGTGGCACTTAGCAAAAAAACTGCACTTTGATAGATCCACCTAGCCATGGCGGCTCATACCACCGGTTTTAATGGCAATGCTCAACAGATAATACCAAACTGCTCATGGCGGCTTAAATAACCTCACATAATTAGTCATATACCATTAGGCCCCTTCATAAGCCGCCATTCTGAATATGGGCTGTAATACTTTTCCTTCGGCTTAAATTTGAACCAGCAAACTTATTCTTTTTTTAGGCTTCCTTCTTCACAATGCCGCCCAAAACAACCATTTCCTGTAACTGGGTCCACTCCATCGTCACGGATAATACACTGGATGACTTTGTGAAAACCGGCTATCTGCCCAAAAAGGATGTCATGTCTTACCGTGCGCCTAAGCCGACAGAAGAAAAACCTCATCCCAAAGAAGGGGAAGTCATTGTCTTCATTGTTCACATGAACCAGGGCTTTTCGCCGCCTGGCTCAAAGTTCTTCAGAGACGTTTTGCACTTTTTTGACCTCCGTCCTCAAGACATCGGACCCAACTCTGTGTCTAACATATGCAACTTTCAAGTGTTTTGTGAGGTGTATCTTGAAGAAGAGCCCAACTTGGAACTTTTCAGAGAATACTTTTACTTGAACCGCCAGAATGAATACTCTAACGGACCTAGTTTGGAACTCGGCGGGGTCTCAATCCAATGATGGAGAGACGCCATTTTTCCTTATGCGCAACCACTGAGTCACCCCAAGGACTGGAACCAGACATGGCTCTACTGCCAAGATACTTCTCCGGCTGATGAGAACCCTCTGCCCGGCTTTCGTGCCCTACGTCTCGAATCCAATCATCCGCTCCCCAACAAGTTGACAACTGCTGATCGCCAGAAGCTCGCCCATACCCTTGCAAAAGTCAAAGCTCTGCTGGGGAATGACTTAAATGGCATTGATTTGGTCCGGTGCTGGTTTGCCTGGCAGATCATCCCCTTGAGCTGCCACTCCGGGTTAATGTGCACTTACATAGGTGACAAAAAAGACCCTCTGCACCACAGCCCCGATGAGTTACTTGAGGACCTTATCAATGATATGATGAAGTCACTTCTGAATGAAAGCCTAGCAGACTGTGGCAAGGTGGGCCTAAGCCCTTTCTGCAGAGCTAACCTGGCTCCAGGGGTAAGACGCCAAACTGAGTCAATTTACCTTTATCCTTGATGCTTTGTCTTTACTCAAACCTTTGCTGATTTTCACAGGCTGATGACGAGTTTTGGAAGAAAGAATATGATCATGAGGCCGCAAAGAGAGCCAAGAAACTCAAGAAAGCCGCCAGGAGAGCCGCCACCAAGAAAAGTGGAAAGAAGCCCAATGCTTCTGAATTGCTTCAACTTGAGGACACCTTTGAGTTGGAGGTAAATCTTTATTCTCTTGGCTCTTTTTTCAACCATCTTATTGACATCGACTATCATCAGGATGACACGGGAATGAGTCAGGGAGTGGAAGAAGAGGTAACTATTATTTCCTCCGACTCCGAGCCTTTGCCAAGACAAAAATTCTGAAGAGTAACCCGGAAAGTAAGATTTTCACACCCCTTAGCTCATTTGGATCCTCACTTTATTTTGAAGCAACAGCTGCTCGAGAGCCGGCGGCAAATTCGGACAAGCAAGGATGCAGAACTTTGTTCCGGCTTGCCGAACACGCCGAGGAAATGTCGAAATGAGGTCACCTCCGATTTAAACTCTTTTTATCCTTTGGCGGGTCTTACTCGTCAACCACTCAAATCTTCCGACTCAAATTATCATGATACATCTCATTACTCCTCCGGCGATTCAATTCAATCCAACATGCCTGCTTTCAAAATTGCTCCCGGGTAATTGTCATTTCCTTTATCCTTTACTTATTCTGATCTTATTATGCTTATACTACCTTTTTTGACTCATGCAGTGGAAAAGAAAAGCCCAGTAAGAGGGCAAAGAAGAACAAGCCGGTTGAAGATCCAAAGGTCAATGACCCAGAGCAGCAGATTCCAGTGCCTGAGATCTCTATCCCTCAATCATCTGAGCCGGTTCTTGATAACCCGCCAGCAACTTCTGTCCCCCCTATGGAGTGAGCCATTGATGAGTCTTTAATCCTGAAATCTCTAGTCCACCAAAGACGGCTGATGTTCATGATGAAGATGTGATGATCACTGCTACCGGCTTTAGAGAACCGGGAAGGCGCACTGCTCTAGCCCGGCATTCTACCAAGGAGGAGCACATTGAGCAACGTAAAGTCAGATTTGACATTGCTGATTACTCCCACTTCAGCATTGGCGAAGTTTATTCTGGTTATCTTAGCCAAGTGCACAGCAGCCGCGATCTTGAAGTGAACATGGTGAAACAAATGCACCAAAAATTTGAGGTATGAATTCATCCTTTACTGAGTTATGCTTACTATGCCAGCCCCCAAGTCTACTATTTATGATAAATATGTTGTAGACTTAGATGAACCATGATCCTGGGTCATATCCTTCAGTAGAATCCTTTGATCATCCGACTTAATCCGTAGTCCCCAAGGGCCGGTTTAATCAACATGAATGAGCCGGTCCTTTATCTTCATGTATAGAAGATGATACTTACTTGTTTAGTTTTCAACAACAATATGCATTAGTCCCCAAGTGCCAAGTACTCTTGCTTGCAAAGTGCTTGGGACTTACTCTCATAAGCCGCCACTTAGATAGAACTTTCAGTAGACATTAGCCCCCAAGTGCCAAGTGTTCTTGCTTGCAAAAGGCTTGGGACTTAATATTGTGTACTAATATTTATGATTTTCATCCCGTATTTGTACAAACCACCACGACTCAACTTCAATCAGAGTTGTCTGAATTGAAGAACCTCTTGGAGCTGCAGGATACTGAAACCCAGAGGGCAAACTCAAAATTTGAATTCAGCGTGTCTGAACAAGAAAAACTGAAGGCCAACTTTGAAGTTGAGAAAAAGGCCTGGGCTGAAGAAAAGATTGCCTTGACACATCGAGCTGAAAGAGCAGAGGCAGCTCTTGAAGAGGTGACCACTGAATTGTCCGGCTTAAAACACCATGTGTCTCAGATGGTCTCGGCTATCTTTGGTAAGCCGCCTTACGAGTGTCAAGTGTTAAATCTCTCTCTTGATCATATGAACTATCTTTAACTCACCTGTTATTACTATGCAGGCCCCAGGAGCACCAACCTCAACCAAGACATGCTTGTGAAGCTGAAGGCAGTTTATACATTGGTAGAGCAGCGTTACACTGGTGCCCAGCGTGCATTGGCCATAGTTTCTCTATCCAATGAAGCCCCCACGCTCTTGGTTGACGTGCTAAGGAAGCTTTCTGTGCTGCCCCAGCGGCTTAATGAAATAAAACGATCATCTGCGAGAGCCGAAGCCGTATCTGCCTTAAGCCGAGCCAAAGCATGGCTGCCGGAATTAGACCCGGCCGACCTTTCTACCGATTATCCAAGCCTTAAGGAGGATGACACTCCGTTTGAATAGAAAGATTTTGCTGCTTGTGTGAAGGAGATACGTCCTCTGGCCAGCCTGATTGCCAATGAGACAGACCTCACCAAGTATCATCCCGCTTACAATGTGGGAAAATCAGAGGAAACCAACACCAACTTATAAAGTGATAGGCCTGACCCCCCAATCCGTAAGCACACCTTTGCCCCTGAAGTTGACCCGTCCAAGCTAATTGATGATGAGGCTGAGTTTCAAGCTTTGAATGGAATTGACTGGTTGTCATCAACCTTCCAGGATGTGGAATAGGACAAAGAAGCGGAGAGGGTTGATCCATAAGCCTCAAGCCAGCAGAGGCAGGAAGATTGACCCGCGGGGCGGTTCATACCTGTGACTTTGAAAAAACTGTTGATCATTTGGACTCGGGGAGTCATGTAATAGGTTTGGAATGACTTTGCTTTGTCGTGTCATCCATCACATTTTGGTGCTCAACACTGTTAAGCTGCCCTCTTATATTTACCCTTGTTACACTTATCATCTGTTTGACTTGTGCATAAGAAAATCCTTGAACTATCCTGCACACAGAAATAGATCACAAGAACCCTTGGCGGTTTACCGCAAAGTGGGTCATAATATCTCACATATAACCACTGATGTGTAAAAAGGAGTCATAGATAAGCCTGGTATGAATCAGAACTTTGAAACTTAACTATAATAACAATATCATACCTGTGATATTGAATTTGCACTGCCGGTTTATGTGACCTGCGCAGTAAGGGTGATAACCCAATCTTTTGGAAGCCAGAACTTCCAAATGTTTTTGATTGTCATATGTTGGCGACTTATTATCCAAATTCAAGCCGGGTTAATCGAAACCACATATATGTTTCAGATGGCAAAAAGTATCAAGAGAAACCCGAAAGACTGTTTCAAAAATCTGAAATCAAAAAGAGAGAAAACACGAGGCTTCTGATTCGAATACGATCAGTAAGCCGGACCAAAAGGGTTAACAGCTATGTTCTCGTTGGTGAATGACACCTATGTTTGAACAGGAAGCCCCCAAGTGGCTTTTGGCATTGCGCTGATCAAGTGGGTACCGACAGCTATGTTCTCTTTGGTGAATGACACCTATGTTTGAATAGGAAGCCCCCAAGTGACCCTTGAAACTTTTTTAACGGCTCTGATTCGAATACGATCAGAGTCGGACCAAAAGGGGTTAATCCATGATTCGAATACGATCCAGCCCCCAAATGATCAAGTTGTTTTGAACAGCTATGATTCAAATACGATCAGGAAGCTGTGCCAAAGGAGTTAAGCTAGATTCGAATACGATCTGCCCCCGGTGGTCTAAATATTTAACGACTCTGATTCGAATACAATCAGGGTCAGGCCAAAAGGGATTAAGCTATGATTCAAATACGATCCAGCCCCCAGATGATCAAGAGGTTTGAACAGCTATGATTCGAATATGATCAGGAAGCTGTGCCAAAGTAGTTAAGCTAGATTCGAATACGATCAGCCCCCAATTGGTCTTATGGAATTATGATGATGAAGACACATGATCATTGAGGATGAAAAGGACAGAGGTCCTGCTTTATTATATTTCATAATATATACATCGTCAAAAATATGTCATCATAAGAGCGACAACTCAAGTGTAGTAAGGCCGAAGATGAGCGATATTCCGCGGCCATCGGGTCTCCTCCTCCGACTTACGTGAGTCTTTGTGCTCTCGAACATCAATAAGGTAGTATGACCCATTGTTCAAATTCTTGCTGACCACAAAAGGCCCTTCCCAAGGTGGGGACAACTTGTGCATATCAGTTTGATCCTGGATGAGCCGAAGCACCAAGTCACCTTCTTGAAAGGTTCTGGACTTAACCCGGCGGCTATGGTAGCGGCGCAGGCCTTGTTGATAAATCGCCAAATGAGCCGCTGCAAGATCGTGCTTCTCATCTAATAGGTCAAGTGCATCCTAACATGCTTGTTCATTATCAGCTTCAACGTAAGCTGCCACACGAGGAGAATCATGACGGATGTCACCAGGGGAACCGCCTCTGCTCCGTAAACCATGAAGAAAGGCGTGTAACCCGTAGACCTGTTGGGGGTAGTGTTGATGCTCCATATCACAAAAGGTAACTACTCCACCCAACAACCCAACGTCCGTTGCAAACGAACCATAAGCCGGAGCTTGATGCCTCTCAAAATCTCTTGATTGGCTCATTCAGCTTGACCATTGGATTGAGGGTGAGCTACTGATGATACATCAAGACGAATATGCTCACGTTGACAAAACTCTTTCATAGCACCTTTGGACAAATTAGTGCCATTATCAGTTATGATACTGTGGGGAAAGCCAAAATGGAAAATCACCCTTTTCATGAATTGAACCGTCGTTGCCGCGTCACACTTACTGACCGGCTCTACTTCAACCCACTTTGTGAATTTGTCAACCGCCACCAAGAGGTGGGTCTTTTTATCCTTGGACCTTTTAAAAGGCCCAACCATGTCAAGTCCCCATACTGCAAATGGCCAAGTAATTGGAATCATCCTCAATTCTTGAGCCGGCACGTGAGCTCGCCGTGAGAATTTCTGACAACCATCACATTTACTGACCAAATCCTCTGCATCAGCGTGAGCTCTCAGCCAATAGAATCCATGACGAAAAGCTTTGGCCACAAGGGACTTTGAACCGGCATGATGGCCACAATCTCCTTCATGAATCTCACGAAGAATCTCTTGACCCTCCTCAGGAGAGACACAACGCTGAAACACCCCAGTGACACTGCAATGGTGTAACTCGCCATTGGCAATTGTATTGACTTAGACCGCTGGGTTATCTGCCTGGCCAAGGTTTCATCCTCAGGTAACTCACCCCGGGTCATATAAGCCAAATATGGTATCGTCCAATCTGGGATGACGTGAAGAGCCGCCACCAATTGTGCTTCCGGGTCAGGAACAACGAGATCTTCCTCTATAGGCAACTTGACAGAAGGGTTATGCAGAATATCCAAGAAAGTGTTAGGCGGCACCGGCTTACACCGAGATCCCAACCGGCTTAAAGCATCGGCCACCTCATTCTTCCTGCGATCAATGTGCTCCAGTTGATAACCCTTGAAATGTCCAGCAACGACATCCACCTCGCGGCGATAAGCCGCCATAAGCAGGTCTTTGGAATCCCACTTGCCTGAAACTTGCTGAGCTACCAAGTCTGACTCGCCAAAACATCTCACCCAGCTTAAGTTCATCTCCTTAGCCATCCGAAGACCATGGAGCAAGGCTTCATACTCAGCTGAATTGTTAGTATAGGGAAACATCAACCTTAGGACATAACAAAACTTATCACCTCGAGGGGAGGCTAAAACAACTCCAGCCCCCAAGCCTTCCAACTGCGTGGACCCATCAAAATGAATAGTCCAATATGTGTTATCCGACTTCTCTTCAGGCATCTGCAGCTCTGTCCAGTCATTGATGAAATCCACCAGTGCTTGAGACTTGATAGCAGTGCGAGGCATATACTTCAAATGATGAGGCCCAAGCTCGATGGCCCACTTGGCGACTCGTCCTGTGGCTTCTTTGTTTTGAATGATATCTCCTAAAGGAGCAGAACTGACCACAGTGATGGGATGACCAAGAAAATATTGTTTAAGCTTCCGGCTGGCCATGAACACCCCATAAACGAGGTTCTGCCAATGTAGATATCTCTGCTTGTACTCAATAAGCACCTCACTTATGTAGTAAACCGGCCATTGAGCTGGATATTCCTTGCCAGCCTCCTTGCGCTCCACCACAATGGCCACACTGATAGCATGGGTGTTAGCAGCCACATATAACAATAATGGCTCCTTATCAATGGGAGTAGCAAGAACTGGCGGCTCAGCTAGCTGCCTCTTCAAGTCTTCAAACGCATCGTTAGAAGCATCACTCCAGACGAAGTTATCTGTTTTCTTCATCATCTGATACAGTGGTATGGCCTTCTCACCCAACCAGCTTATGAACCAGCTTAAAGCAGCAATACGACCCGCCAGACACTGAACATCATTGATACACGCCGGCTTAGCCAAGGAGGTGATGGCCTTGATCTTCTCCGGGTTAGCCTCAATGCCTCTGTTAGAAACCAGAAAACCCAAAAGCTTGCCTGCCGGCACACCAAAAACGCACTTGGCCGGGTTAAGCATCATCTTGTAGACCCGGAGATTATCAAAGGTTTCCGTCAAATCATCTATCAAGGTGTCCTTGTCTCTTGATTTCACCACAATGTTGTCCACATAAGCATGAACGTTGCGCCCAATCTAACTGTGAAGACAATTCTGCACACATCGCTGATAAGTCGCCTGGGCACTCTTGAGCCCAAAAGGCATAGACACATAGTAGAAGGCTCCAAAGGGAGTAATGAAAGTTGTCTTCTCCTGGTCCTTAACTGCCATCTTGATCTGATGATAACCAGAATAAGCATCCAAAAAGCTTAAACACTTACAACCCGCCGTAGCATCAATGATTTGATCAATACGAGGGAGAGCAAAAGGATCAGTCAGACAAGCCTTGTTTAAGTCCGTGTAATCCACACACATGCGCCAGGTGCCATTCTTCTTAAGCACTAGCATCGGGTTAGCCAACCACTCTGGATGAAAAACTTCAACAATGAACCCAGCTGCCAAGAGCCTGGCCACTTCCTCACCAATGGCCTTACGCCTCTCCTCATTGAACCACCAAAGAAACTACTTGACCAGCTTAAATTTCGGATCAATATTGAGAGTGTGCCAGCGAGTTCTCTCGGTACACCCAGCATGTCAAAAGGTTTCCATGCAAAGATGTCCCGGTTCTCACGGATGAACTCGATGAGCGCACTTTCCTATTTGGGATCCAGGTTAGCAATGATACTGAACTGCTTGGATGAGTCGCCAGGAACAAAATCAACCATCTTGGTGTCATCGGCCGATTTAAACTTCATCACTGGCTCATGCTCTGTAGTTGGTTTTTTCAAAGACGTCATATCCGTCGGGTCAATATTGTCCTTGTAAAACTTGAATTTCTCTGTTGCACAGACAGACTCAGCGTACACAACATCACCTTCTTCACATTCCAGGGCTATCTTCCGACTTCCATGCACCATAATGGTTCCTTTATAAGCCGGCATCTTGAGCTGCAGATAAACATAACACGGCCGTGCCATGAACTTGGCGTAAGGCGGCCGTCCAAACAGAGCGTGGTACGGGCTCCTGATTTTGACCACTTCAAAGGTTAACTTCTCAGCCCTGGAATCATGCTCATCTCCAAAGGCCACCTCCAGCTCAATCTTGCCCATCGGGTATGCCGACTTACCAGGCACGACTCCATGGAAAATAGTGTTGGACGTCTTAAGATTTTTATCAGTTAACCCCATGCGACGGAAAGTCTCATAATAAAGGATGTTGATGCTACTGCCTCCATCCATGAGCATTTTAGTGAATTTGTATCCACCAACTTGAGGCGCCACCACCAAGGCCAAGTGACCCGGATTGTCAACCCGGGGAGGGTGATCCTCTCTACTCCACAAAATGGGCTGCTCAGACCATCGCAACTAACAAGGAACCACCGGCTCAACAGCGTTCACAGCCCTCTTATGAAGCTTCTGGTCTCGTTTGCACAAACTAGTGGTAAACACATGATACTGTCCACTATTCAGCTGCTTTGGATTACTCTAATATCCGGATTGCTGCTGCTGCTGACCTCCCTGACCGGATTGCTGATTGTAACCACCCTGATTACCTTGATTAAAACCGCCCTGATGACCTTGGGGGCCCTGGAAGTTGGAATTAGAACCGCCACCTCCATAGCCCGGGCCCTGGAAACCGCTGCCCGTTCCATGATTGTCGTCAAATGCGTTAGAGTTCTTGAAAGCCTTCATAATCGTACAATCCTTCCAAAGGTGAGTGTCCGGTTTCTTTGGCGTGCCATGCCTTGGACAGGGCTCATTCAGCAACTGCTCAAGAGTAGGACCTGACCCGCCGGTCTGAGGAGGCGGCCTCCCCTTACGATGTTGATTGTTGCCCCGTGGATTGGTGTTGGCCACAAACTCCAAGCTACCATCAGCCTTGCGTTTACCGTTGCCTCCTTGATTCGCTGGGTTATGCTGCGGGTCCTTAGCGTTGCCGCTCTTCTTTCCCTTACCTGTCTTCTCATCACCAGATTCGGGGTCCTTGGTACTATCAGAGTCGGCATATTTGACTAGAGCTGCCATCAACTGGCCCATGTCATTACAATCGCGCTTGAGCCGCCCCAGCTTCTGTTTCAGAGGCTCAAAATGGCAATTTTCTCCAACATTAAGACTACAGAGCCGGCTTTCATGTTATCGGATGAGTGTATGATAGCTTTGACCCGGCGCACCCAATGTGTCGTGGATTCACCCTCCTCTTGCTTGCAATTGGTCAAGTCCACAATAGAAATGGGCTGCTTGCATGTGTCTTTAAAGTTCTGAATAAACCGGGCCTTCAACTCTCCCCATGACCCGATGGAGTTGGCGGGCAGTCCCTTTAACCAAGTACGGGACGTCCCATCCAGCATCATGGTGAAGTATTTGGCACACGCAGCATCACTGACGCCCAGTAGCTCCATGGCCATCTCATAACCTTCAATCCATGCCTCAGGGCGTAAGTCGGCTGTGTAATTAGGCACCTTTCGAGGTCCTTTGAAATCCTTGGGCAAACGCTCATTATGCAGAGCCGGCACCAAACAGGGCACCCATGTAGATCTTGAGGTCAAGCCTACCTCAACCAAAGTCGTTGGATAAAGCGGAAGGGGCTGGTAAGCCGCCCGCTGAGCCGCCTGCTCGGCTTCTTGACGCACTCTGTCCTGATCAACTAAATTAGGAACTCCATCACGTACCGGGTCATACCCGCGCGGCTGATCACGGCGCTGGGCATTGCTTGAAATAGCTAGTGAGTCCATGTGCCCGCTATAGCTCCGGCTCCGGCTTGGGCAAGGGGTCGAATGAATCATGTCTCGATTATAAGAGTACGCCTCCTGTTGCGCCAATGCTGTCTAAAGAAGTTCTCCGACCCTTCATGTTTCAACCGCCGTTTGAGAGTCGCCATCCACTGGGAGAGCCGCCAATCGTGCCGCCGCAACGATCATGTTCTCCAAAGGATTAGAATAATGACCCGGTGGTGTCGGTATGTGCTGAGGTGGAGCAGTATTCAGACGAGGGGGTTCCATCACACGTGGTTGAACCGACGTCCCAGCCCCGGGTGCCGTAGCCCGGTTTATCTCCGACGGGTTACTGGGCCCTGCACCGAGCGTGTGGAAGAGGTTTCTAGGCTCATAAACTGTAGGCAGACGGGACTGAACCTTCTGATGCCTTCTCCTCATGATCTCATTTGATGCGTTCTGATCCATCGTAAGCCGGAAAGCCTTTGACTGAATCCGCTAGGCCTGAGCATCCAAAGCCACCAGTTCCGGGGCCATCCTGACTTCCTCTGCCGCCAGGTCTTCTTTGTCTTGTGCTACATCCTCACGCAGCTGCGCCACTTCCGCATCATGTTGAGCCTGATTAGCCGGGTTGACTACGGCGGTTAACAAAGCCGTCAACTTATCAATTAAAGCCATCAAAACTTGAGCCGACGGGTGCGCAGGGTTCCTACCCCGACTTCCGTCACCTTTGGTGATCCGGAAGTCATTGCTGCCGCAGCTATAGAGTTTTGCCTGGGTTGCGTACCATCCATGAAGATCCCGACTCTGTTTCGCGGCTCAAAGGGGTCTGGAATACTATTGCCATCGGAATAGCCCCCAAGCCCACCATCTTGCAGTTGATACAACGAATCCGTCCCACCTATGGACGATTCACCATCAGAGTAGATGGTCGTCTCACCGCCAGACATAGATCCTTCATCCAATTCTGCTCCGTGGATGCATCCCGCGAAGGCACGCTTCATGGCGGGCTGATCTCGGGCGGGTCTCGCATGCTAAGCCGTCTCGACAATGTCGATGCAGATGTGCGACTTAGGGCCTGGCTCGCCGATCTTGCCGATGAAGACGTGGATCCCGCCGAAGGGGACCCGGTACCCGTACTCAATTGAGCTGGCCTCGAGGCCCCAGCCTGTGTCATCGATGTAGAGCTTGCCGCGACGACTCTTGGTCATCTGGCCCATAGCGTATCCCTTGAGCCCTTCGAAGTTGCCCTTTAAGAACTCAAATCCACCGTGCGCTGGCCCCACGGTGGGTGCCAACTATCATGGAAAGGTCATGGCAGATGTCCTAGCAAAAGGACTTAGTCGTGGAGCCATCGCAACTATGAAGCTTAAAGGGGTTAAAACGGGATAAAGGATATGGGAGTTTATACTGGTTCGGCCCGTTGCGGTGAAGGTAAAGGCCTAATCCAGTTTGAGGTGGTATTGCTTATGTCTGATTACCAGGGAGCGAATCTGCTTGACCTAGCTTTCGATCTGATGTTACTTGTCCTGAATCGCCGTCGAGTCGTCCCTTTATATACAGAGGTCGATGCCCAGCGGCTCACGGAGTCCCGCCCGGCTCATAAACTGTGTCCGGCTCGGTGACTATCTATTCTTGCCTTACAATACAAGTCATACAAATATGTCAGTTTATCTCTATGGGCCTTAAGCCGCCTTTGGGCCTTGGGCGCTTAACTGAACCGCCATCTTCAAATATCATCGTGGGCTTCATATGATGAATCGCCATAGGTATAACCCGGCCCTTCCTAGGCGGGTTATCCTAATAGTTATATCCCCAACAAGGGGTGTGGCGTACCGCAAGGCGGGACTCCACGGGATACTGTTCATCTCCATCACCGACCTCCTCCAGCCTCCACGGGCTACTGTTCATCCACCGTCGACCTCCTCCAGCCTCGACCTGCAACTGTTCATCCATGGGCTCCTGTTCATCCAGCCTCCACCGCGCGCTACTCCACCGGCTACTGTTCAACCAGCCCTCTCCACGGGCTCATGTTCAACCACCCCTTCACGGGCTACTGTTCATCCAGCCCTCCACCGTCTACTGTTGAACCAGCCCTCCACGGGGTCGTCCTGTTCATCCAGCCCTCCACGGGGTCGTCCTATTCATCCATCCCTCCACGGGGTCTTGTGCATCCAGCCCCAACCGGCTCGATCGATCGGGGTCCTGTTCATCCAGAGGCAACACCATGGGGTCCTGTTCATCCACCCCCAACGGGAACTGTTCATCCAAAACACCCAGCAACGCTCACTATTCATCCAAACCCCCAACAACACTCACTATTCATCTAGAGGCAGCATCGATCGGCTTCAGTTAACAGCAGTAGCGAAGGAATCGCTCGAGCGCTCACGTTCAGTAATGCGTAGCCTGCAGTGCAATCGCTCGGGTTCAGTTAGGCGACGCCTCGCTCGGGTTAAGTTAGAGCCCAACGCCTCGCACCCATGCACGTACGGTACGAGAGAAACATGCATCGCTCGGTCCCCGACCACCCACCGTAACCGAGAACTCCCCGAAATTTTCTCCGCCCTTGCTTCTACCACGGTTTTTTCCGTCATGGACGGCCCAAAGAATGTCATGCGGCTGCGTCCCCAGCCGGCCCAGGACGAAAATCCCATTTTCTGTCATGATTTTTTTTCATAGAAGTAGGAGCCCACCACATCTATGATGATACCGGGTTTTTTCACGGTTATCGTCATAGAAGTGTCATAAGTATGACATAATTTTTTTTCGGCCCAAAATGTCACGAATGTGTCTTTCTTTGTAGTGCATGAATGCAAGTGGGGTATAGAAAATCGACATGACTTTTGATAATAAATAACATAATTTTTTTAAATATAATTAAGAAGAAGAGAATTTCCTAGTTAATTAACAGAAAACCAGATGCAAACTGATACATATATACCACATGTGGACTAGTCGCTAAGACATAAACTCCATGGCCTCACGGTCAACCCGACAAACATAAATAACATGTAACAACCATGAACCCTCACACTTCTATGTCTCAAAGAAACCCTCAATGAAACCAAGGTTGAATACATCGAACGCCACCAAATACACGGAGAAGAGCCAGTCGAAGATGGAGCACGAAGGGATTGAGTATCCTTCGTTAAGTAGCCGTTGACACCTTACCAATGGCGCCACTCTTCTTGCCTATGGTCCTGAGAGCCTTCTTCACCTTCTTTATTTTACCCATAGAAACCTCCTCTGCTAGGAGGCAAGCAATTGCTTTGCCAGACCCAGGACAAGCTGCCTCGAAGGAGGCGAGCAAGCCGCCAAGCTTTTTTCAAAGACTCGTGGCATGATTAAAAAATTGCAACATTTAAAACAAGGCACTGATAGGGTAACAAGATATTATGATGATTTACAAACTACATTGTTGCACTCATTATTAGAAGAAAGCGAAGAAGATTTTATGGATACATTTTGGGGAGGATTAATCCGTGATATTCAAGAGATACTAATTCATGAAGAGTGTTATCCTTTGGACCATTTGTTTTGTCTTGCTTGCAAAGCTGAACTGGAAATAAAACGACGTGTTGCCCACAAGGAGAACAAGCACATTGTGCACATTCCAAGTGGTGATACAGATGTTTCTTCAACTACTAGGCGTACTATGACAACCACATCCGTTGTTGCGAGGACTACATCATCTCCACCATGTGACACATCACCATCGAGAGTGCCTACATCACCTGAGTTGATCATAAGAGGTAATGACAAAGATACAGATTTTCCACTGTCACATGAGAATGATGCATGCCTAGTTAACTTGAATACATCATTTGTTGAGTTACCTATTGATTTGGGCATACCACCTATTTTAGAGAATTGTGTTACTGTCATGAACGCGTCATGTGATCAAACAATTGAAATACCAACAATTTTGAGTGCACCCATTCAATTAACTATTGATGCAAAAGAACCAATGTTTAATCATTTTGATATAACCTCTAATCTTGGTGATGATTCTGTGACAAATGACTTATTGCATGTTTGCTTATTTAAGCATGTTGTAGCATGTAAATTTGATTCAAGTAAGATTTATTCACCAATGTTGGGATGGTTTAATGATGAACATTTTCAACCTTTTCAAATGAATAAGAGATTCACTTATATGTGCAAACTGAGTTGCAATATTTTCATGCCTTCTACTTCTTGTGTTAATATTTTTGGCTTCACATTTTATGAACTATGAAAAAAGTTACTCATGTATACATGTGTCATATGTGCAAAAGTCAAGGGAAGTAAAATTGTATGAGATATACATATACAACATGTACACCTTGTCTCTTTTGTTAGCCACAATTCAGATTAAGCAACGCTGAGGACGGCTTTATTTTCAAGAAGGGGAGGATGATGAGGACATGACTACCTTGTATATGACCAAAAATATTGCATACATTTATATTTATGAGGTGATTTCTGATGCAAACTATGCAATAATTTATTTATGTCATCCAGTACAAAAATACTTCACAAACTTTTGTGTCATGTCTAATTGCAGGTGTATTTTTCATTTGTAATCCACATATGAAGATAAGGGGAAAAGAGAAGTTTAGGCGTTATTCAAAAAGTCCTCTCACGTCAATTTTTGGCCAACAGAAGATAGAGTCCAAGTCTCTCACGTTCTGGATTCAGATTTGGACAACACAGACATACATGCCTCAAAACGCCAAGAACTCTTTTATACAGACTCCAAATTGGGTGACTCTTTTTTTGTTGGAAAGTAGATTTCGTGCTCTTTCCAACCCAATTGGATTAACCTTCAAATTCTTCGGGAGCGTTAAGTTATCGATAAAACAATCTGACGCTGCAGCAGAATCCGAGTCAAACTACAAGTCCAAAGGTGTTGCTTCACCTCCACTTGGGCCCATGAGCCTTGTACGACCTAGGGTTAGTTTTAGACTGCCTTGGGACATCCTCCCACTGCCTTGAGCTTTAAGTACTTGCTCAGCTTGAGTGGTAACCATAGAAGCATATTTGCTAATGAGTTTAAGTTCAGCTTTAACTCTAGCCATATAATCGCTCAAGCGTCCTATCTCGAAAGCATTATTCTTTAATTCTCTACCAACATAAGCATTAAAAATTTCTTGTCTAGCCATAAAGTCATCAAATTCATCTAAACATGGGCTATGGAATTTAGTAGACGGGATTTCAACTTTATCATATCTATAGAGAGAATTTACCTTTACTACATGTGTCGGGTTATCAAGACAATGTCTTTCTTCGACAGGCGGTAGATTAAGACCATGTATTTCTTCAATAGGAGGTAAATTATTAACATCTTAAGCTTTAATACCTTTTTATTTCATTGATTTCTTTGCCTCTTGCATATCTTCAGGACTGAGAAATAGAACACCCCTCTTCTTCGGAGTTGGTTTAGGAATAGGCTCATAAGTTGGCTCAATTCGCTCAGGAATTACCTCAGGAATTGGCTCAGGAAGAGTCCAATTATTTTCATTAGTCAACATATTATTCAATACTAATTCAGCTTGGTCGACTGTTCTTTCCCTGAAAACACAACCAGCACAACTATCCAGGTAGTCCTTGGAAGCATCAGTTAATCCATTATAAAAGATATCAAGTATTTCATTTTTCTTAAGAGGATGATCAGGCAAATTAAGTAATCGGAGAAGCCTCCCCCAATCTTGTGGGAGACTCTCTTCTTCGATTTGCACAAAATTATATATTTCCCGCAAGGCAGCTTGTTTCTTATGAGCAGCAAAATGTTTAGCAGAGAAGTAATAAATCATATCCTGGGGACTACGCACACAACCAGGATCAAGAGAATTAAACCAAGTTTTAGCATCACCCTTTAATGAGAATGGAAATATCTTAAGGATATAGTAATAGTGGGACTTCTCATCATTAGTAAATAGGGTGGCTATATTATTTAACTTGGTAAGATGTGCCACAACAGTTTTAGATTCATAGCCATGAAAAGGATCAGATTCAACCAAAGTAATAATCTCAGGATCAACAGAGAATTCATAATCCTTCTCAGTAACACAGATAGGTGAAGTAGCAAAAGCGGGGTCATGTTTCATTCTAGCATTAAGGGATTGCTGCTTCCATTTAGCTAATAACTTCTTAAGATCATATCTATCATTGCAAGCAAAAATGGCTCTAGCAGCTTCTTCATCCATAACATAACCCTCAGGAACAACAGGCAATTCATAATTAGGGGGAGAACCTTCATCATCACTATCATTAATAATTTCATTCTCAATAATTTCATTCTCTCTAACCCTAGCAAGTTGTTCATCAAGAAATTCACCTAATGGCAAGGTAGTATCAAGCATAGAAGTAGTTTCATCATAGCAGAAGTGGCATCATCAATAACATGTGACATATCAGAATTCATAGCAGTAGCAGGTTTAGGTGTTGCAAGCTTACTCAAAACAGAAGGAGAATCTAGTGCAGAGCTAGATGGCAGTTCCTTACCTCCCCTCGTAGTTGAGGGAAAAATCTTAGTTCTTTCATCTTTCAAGTTCCTCATGGCCAGCAGATATAAATCCCAAGTGACTCAAAGAATAGAGCTATGCTCCCCGACAACGGCGCCAGAAATTAGTCTTGATAACCCACAAGTATAGGGGATCGCAACAGCTTTGGAGGGTAGAGTATTCAACCCAAATTTATTGATTCGACACAAGGGGAGCCAAAGAATATTCTCAAGTATTAGCAGTTGAGTTGTCAATCAACCACACCTGGATAACTTAGTATATGCAGCAAAGTATTTAGTAGCAAAGTAGTATGATAGTAATGGTAACAGTGGAAAAAGTAACGATAGCAATTTTGTAGTAGTTGTAACAGTAGCAATGGAAAAGTAAATAAGCGAAGCACAATATGTGAAAAGCTCATAGGCATTGGATCAGTGATGGATAATTATGTCGGATGCGATTCCTCATGTAATAGCTATAACATAGGGTGACACATAACTAGCTCTAGTTCATCAATGTAATGTAGACATGTATTCCGAATATAGTCATATGTGCTTATGGAAAAGAACTTGCATGACATCTTTTGTCCTACCCTCCCGTGGCAGCGGGGTCCTAATGGAAACTAAGGGATATTAAGGCCTCCTTTTAATAGAGTACCGGACCAAAGCATTAACACATAGTGAATACATGAACTCCTCAAACTACGGTCATCACCGAGAAGTATCCCGATTATTGTCACTTCGGGGTTGTCGGATCATAACACATAATAGGTGACTATAGACTTGCAAGATAGGATCAAGAACTCACATATATTCATGAAAACATAATAGGTTCAGATCTGAAATCATGGCACTCGGGCCCTAGTGACAAGCATTAAGCATAGCAAAGGCATAGCAACATCAATCTCAAAACATAGTGGATGCTAGGGATCAAACCCTAACAAAACTAACTTAATTACATGGTAAATCTCATCCAACCCATCACCGTCCAGCAAGCCTATGATGGAATTACTCACGCACGACGGTGAGCATCATGAAATTGGTGATGGAGGATGGTTGATGATGCCGATGGCGACGAATCCCCCTCTCCGGAGCCCCGAACGGAGTCCAGATCAGCCCTCCCGAGAGAGATTAGGGCTTGGCGGCGGCTCCATACCGTAAAACGCGATGAAACTTTCTCCCTGATTTTTCTCTCCGTGAAACGGAATACATAGAGTTGGAGTTGAGGTCGGTGGAGCATCAGGGGGCCCACGAGACAGGGGGCGCGCCCAGGGGGAGGGGGCGCGCCCCCACCTTCGTGGACAGGGTGTGGGCCCCCTGGCCTTGATTCTTTCGCTAGTATTTTTTACATTTTCCAAAAGTTATCTCCGTGGATTTTCAGGTCATTCCGAGAACTTTTGTTCTCTGCACAATAAACAACACCATGGCAGTTCTGCTGAAAACAGCTTCAGTCCGGGTTAGTTTCATTCAAATCATGCAAGTTAGAGTCCAAAACAAAGGCAAAAGTGTTTGGAAAAGTAGATACGTTGGATAAGTATCAACTCCCCCATTCTTAAACCTTTGCTTGTCCTCAAGCAATTCAGTTGATAAACTGAAAGTGATAAAGAAAAACTTTTAGAAACTCTATTTGCTCTTGTTGTTGTAAATATGTAAAGCCAACATTCAAGTTTCAGCAAAGATTATGAACTAATCATATTCACAATAACACTTAGGTCTCATATTTACTCATATCAATGGCATAATCAGCTAGCGAGCAATAATAATAAATCTTGGATGATGACACTTTCTCAAAACAATCATAATATGATATAACAAGATGGTATCTCGCTAGCCCTTTCTAAGACCGCAAAACATAAATGCAGAGGACCTTTAAAGATCAAGGACTGACTAAACATTGTAATTCATGGTAAAAGAGATCCAGTCAAGTCATACCCGATATAAACTAATAGTAATGCATGCAAATGACAGTGTGCTCTCCAGCGGGTGCTTTTTAATAAGAAGGTGATGACTCACCATAACAGTAAATAGATAGGCCCTTCGCAGAGGGAAGCAGGGATTTGTAGAGGTGCCAGAGCTCGGTTTTAAAATAGAGATGAGAACATTTTGAGTGGCATACTTTCACTGTCAACGCAACAACTATGAGATGGTGATATCTTCCATGCTACATACATTATAGGCGGTTCCCAAATAGAATGGTGAAAGTTTATACTCCCCCACCACCAACAAGCATCAATCCATGGCTTGCTCGAAACAACAAGTGCCTCCAACTAGCAACAGCCTTGGGGGAGTTTTGTTTAATTATTTTGATTTTCTTTGATCTTTTTGATCATGGGACTGGGCATCCCGGTTACCAGCCATTTTCTCGTGAATGAGGAGCGGAGTCCACTCCCCTTGAGAATAACCCACCCAGCATGGAAGATACAG
Source organism: Triticum aestivum (assembly GCF_018294505.1). NCBI lineage: Eukaryota > Viridiplantae > Streptophyta > Magnoliopsida > Poales > Poaceae > Triticum > Triticum aestivum. The sequence continues at coordinate 326,814,428 of NC_057810.1, read as the reverse complement.
ACAGCCCTGGTTGAAACATGAGCTGCTCGAGCATACAAAACAGAATTTCATGTGAAGGTTTGGAGTTTGGCACATACAAATTTACTTTGAACGGCAGTTAGATACCTCATATAGGAAGGTATGGTGGACTCATATGGAATAACTTTAGGGTTTATGGAGTTTGGATGCACAAGCAGTATTCCCGCTTAGTACAGGTGAAGGCTAGCAAAAGACTGGGAAGCGACCAACTGAGAGAGCGACAACAGTCATGAACATGCATTAAAATTAATCTACACCAGGTGCAAGCATGAGTAGGATATAATCCACCATGAACATAAATATCATGAAGGCTATGTTGATTTGTTTTCAACTACATGCGTGAACATGTGCCAAGTCGAGTCACTCAATTCATTCAAAGGAGGATACCATCCTATCATACCACATCACAATCATTTTAATAGCATGTTGGCACGCAAGGTAAATCATTATAAGCTCCTTGCTAATTAAGCATGGCATAAGCAACTATAATCTCTAAATGTCATTGCAAACATGTTTACTCATAATAGGTTGAATCAGGAACGATGAACTCATCATATTTACAAAAACAAGAGAGGTCGAGTTCATACCAGCTTTTCTCATCTCAATCGGTCCATCATATATCGTCATTATTGCCTTTCACTTGCACGACCGAACGGTGTGTATAATAATAATAGTGCACGTGCATTGGACTAAGCTAGAATCTGCAAGCATTCGATTCAAGAGAGAAGACAAAGTAATATGGGCTCTAAATTAAATCAACAATCATGCATATGAGAGCCACTAGACATTTTCAATATGGTCTTCTACTCTTGACCCCCAAAGGAAAGAAAAGAAAATAAAACTATTTACACGGGAAAGCTCCCAACAAGCAAAAGAAGAGCGAGAAATCTTTTTGGGTTTTCATTTTAATTACTACTACAAGCATGGTTAAGCTAACTATCTTTTTTGGTTTGTCTTAAGGTTTAACAAACACACAATAAGAAAGCTAGAAAAAGAAATTAAACTAGCATGGATAATACAATGAAAGAGTTGAGCACCAACAACTAGAATAGTGTGTGAACATGAATGTAAAGTCGGTGAGAAATACGTACTCCCCCAAGATTAGGCTTTTGGCCTAAATTGGTCTAATGCCAAGGATAGCCTGGCTGATATCCGAAGTTATAACTGGGGTCGTACTGAGATGCAACAGCCAGTGCATCCTGAGCTACGGCGTGTTGACGAGCTGCCTCCGCTCTCCCCTCGTGTTCGGCTGCCTCCTCCCTGGTAACAACATATCTTCGTTTTGCCTGGTAATCAAAAAGGAAAGGAGCAGTGAGAGTAACATGGACAGCGCGACGTCTGTCAAAGATTAGTCGATACTGGAGGAATTGTTCATTCCTCAAAAGAAAACAATGTCTGACCATCGCGTCATAATCTAAATAAGCAGGAGGCAACTCCATATCCTCCTCTCGTGGAGATATACCAAGATAATTAGCAACACAGGTCACATAAATCCCTCCAAATAAATCTCCAGATATACCATTATTATGCAACCTACATGCAACTATTGCCCCCATGTTATAATCTTTATTACCTAACACAACACTCTTGAGGACATAAAGATCAGGGACACACATGTGACATGCTTCATCTTTGCCGTTAATACATCTACCAATGAAGAGAGCAAAATATTGTATAGCAGGAAAGTGAATGCTCCCTATGGTAGCTTGTGCTATGTCCCTAGATTCTCCCACAGTAATACTAGCAAGAAAGTCTTTATATTCAGATTTGTGGGGTTCATGAACATTGGCCCACTGCGGGAGTTTGCAAGCAGTAGTAAAATCTTCTAAGTCCATGGTATAAGATTCATCATAAATATCAAACAGGATATTCTGAGAATTACGCGAAGATGAAAATTTAAACCTTCTCACAAATGTATCAGTCATTTGGTAGTACTGAGGACACTTATCTTGTATGAAGTCCTCAAGATCAGCATTACACACATATGTGTCAAATTCATCCTTAATGCCTGCATTGACCATAAAATCTTCTGATGGCCACTCGCAAGCCCGCACTTCGGCTTCCCTTGGTGGTTCATCGTCTTGCTCATGCATAGCACGCCTAGGTCCTCTCTTAGTTGAGGAACCACCTTGTACATTCTCCTGGACATATTTCTTTCCTCTGAAAAATTCTGAAATCTTCAGTAACTTCAAAATAAAAGTGAATGAAACTAAACAAGATTGGTAGCAACTACTCCCACAAGTGCCTAGAGCCTATATCATGCATTAGAATTACTTGGGACCTAATAAATTTGACATGCAAGCTCAAGAATAGGGTCACCTATGCAACAAAAATTTGCAATAAATAAAGCACTAGAACAAAAACTAATTGGACCAATGGAGGAGTCACAACCAAGCAACAATCTCCCAAAGCAGTTTTGTGAATGGAGCTTTGAGCAAGGAGATCGAAAATTGCAGCAAAATGAGCTAGAACTCGTGCTTGAGGTGGATGGGGATTTTTTTGGGAGGAAGATAAAGTGTGTGGGTGCAGGAATAAGTGGAGGGGGGCCACCGTGGGCCCACGAGATAGGGGGCGCGCCCAGGGGGTGTGGGCGCGCCCTCCACTCTCGTGGCCAGGTGCTTACCCCCCTAAAGTGTTCTCAGTGCCTAAAATCCTCAAAAATTCCATAAAAACATAATAAATTTGCAGGGCATTTGGAGCACTTTTATTTTCGGGATATTTTTCATTGCACGGAGAATTCAGAAAACAGACAGATAATACTATTTTTGCTTTATTTATTCTAAATAACAGAAAGTAAAAAGAGGGTACAGAAGGTTGTGCCTTCTAGTTTCATCCATCTCATGATCATCAAAATGAATCCACTAACAAGGTTGATCAAGTCTTGTTAACAAACACATTCCGACTAACACGGAACCGGAGAAATTTCGAATAACACTAGGTTACCTGAACGGGGATATGAACATCCCCAACAATAAGAATATCATACTTTTTCTTGACAGTAGGAAGAGGAAATTCAAAACCTCCAATAATGATAGTTGGAATTTTTCCAATAGAATTGATACTATAAACTTGAGGTTGTTTCCTCGGAAAGTGTACCGTATGCTCATTACCATTAACATGAAAAGTGACATTTCCTTTGTTGCAATCAATAACAGCCCCTGCAGTATTCAAAAAAGGTCTACCAAGGATAATCGACATACTATCATCCTCGGGAATATCAAGAATAACAAAGTCCGTTAAGATAGTGACATTTGTAACCACAACAGGCACATCCTCACAAATACCAACATGTGTAGCAGTTGATTTATCAGCCATTTGCAAAGATATTTCAGTAGGTGTCAACTTATTCAATTCAAGTCTACGATATAAAGAGAGAGGCATAACACTAACACCGGCTCCAAGATCACATAAAGTAGTTTTAACATAATTTATTTTAATGGAGCATGGTATAGTTGGTACCCCTGGATCTCCAAGTTTCTTTGGTATTCCACCTTTAAAAGTATAATTAGCAAGGATGGTGGAAATTTCATCTTCCAATATCTTTCTTTTATTTGTAATGATATCCTTCATATATTTAGCATAAGGATTTAATTTAAGCATATCTGTTAAGCGCATACGTAAGAAGATAGGTCTAATCATTTTAGCAAAGCGCTCAAAATCCTCATCATCCTTTGTTTTGGATGGTTTAGGAGGAAAGGGCATGGGTTTCTGAACCCATGGTTCTCTTTCTTTACCGTGCTTCCTAGCAACAAAATCTCTTTTATCATAACATTGATTCTTTGATTGTGGGTTATCAAGATCAACAGCAGGTTCAACCTCTACATCATTATTATTGCTAGGTTGAGCGTCAACATGAACAGTATCATTAACATTATCACCAAGTTCATGTTCATCACCTGATTGTGTTTCAGCATCAGAAATAGAACTATCATTGGGATTCTCAGGTGTGTCTACGATAGGTTCACTAGAAGCATGCAAAGTCCTATCATTTTTCTTTTTCTTCTTCTTAGAAGAACTTGGTGCCTCTAAATTATTTCTCTGAGAATCCTGCACAATTCTCTTAGGGTGGCCTTCAGGATACAAAGGTTCTTGAGTCATTCTACCAGTTCTAGTAACCACTCTAATAGAAAATTCATGTTTATTATTTAATTCATCGAGCAAATCACTTTGAGCTTTAAGTACTTGCTCAGATTGAGTGGTAACCATAGAAGCATATTTGCTAATGAGTTTAAGTTCACCTTTAACTCTAGCCATATAATCGCTCAAGCATCCTATCTCGAAAGCACTATTCTTTAATTCTCTACCAACATAAGCATTAAAAATTTCTTGTCTAGCCATAAAGTCATCAAATTCATCTAAACATGGGCTATCGAATTTAGTAGACGGGATTTCAACTTTATCATATCTATAAAGAGAATTTACCTTTACTACCTGTGTTGGGTTATCAAGACAATGTGTTTCTTCGACAGGCAGTAGATTAAGACCATGTATTTCTTCAATAGGAGGTAAATTCTTAACATCTTTAGCTTTAATGCCTTTTTCTTTCATTGATTTCTTTGCCTCTTGCATATCTTCAGGACTGAGAAATAGAACACCCCTCTTCTTTGGAGTTGGTTTAGGAATAGGCTCAGGAGTTGGCTCAATTCGCTCAGGAATTGCCTCAGGAATTGGCTCATGAAGAGTCCAATTATTTTCATTAGTCAACATATTATTCAATAGTAATTCATCTTGGCCGACTCTTCTTTCCCTGAAAACACAACCATCACAACTATCTAGCTAGTCATTGGAAGCATCGGTTAGTCCATTATAAAAGATATCAAGTATTTCATTTTTCTTAAGAGGATGATCAGGCAAAGCATTAAGTAATCGGGGAAGCCTCCCCCAAGCTTGTCGGAGACTCTCTTCTTTGATTTGCACAAAATTATATATTTCCCGCAAGGCAGCTTGTTTCTTATGAGCAGGGAAATATTTAGCAGAGAAGTAATAAATCATATCCTGGGGACTACGCACGCAACCAGGATCAAGAGAATTAAACAAAGTTTTAGCATCACCCGTTAATGAGAATGGAAATATCTTAAGGATATAGTAATAGCGGGACTTCTCATCATTAGTAAACAGGGTGGCTATATCATTTAACTTGGTAAGATGTGCCACAACAGTTTCAGATTCATAGCCATAAAAAGGATCAGATTCAACCAAAGTAATAATCTCAGGATCAACAGAGAATTCATAATACTTATCAGTAACACAGATAGGTGAAGTAGCAAAAGCGGGGTCATGTTTCATTCTAGCATTAAGGGATTGCTGCTTCCATTTAGCTAATAACTTCTTAAGATCATATCTATCATTGCAAGCAAAAATGGCTCTAGCAGCTTCTTCATCCACAACGTAACCCTCAGGAACAACAGGCAATTCATAATTAGGGGGAGAACCTTCATCATCACTATCATCAATAATTTCATTCTCAATAATTTCATTCTCTCTAACCCTAGCAAGTTGTTCATCAAGAAATTCACCTAATGGCAAGGTAGTATCAAGCATAGAAGTAGTTTCATCATAAGTATCATCATAGCAGAAGTGGCATCATCAATAACATGTGACATATCAGAACTCATAGCAGTAGCAGGTTTAGGTGTCGCAAGCTTACTCAAAACAGAAGGAGAATCTAGTGCAGAGCTAGATGGCAGTTCCTTACCTCCCCTCGTAGTTGAGGGAAAAATCTTAGTTCTTTCGTCTTTCAAGTTCCTCATAGTGACTAGCAGATGTAAATCCCAAGTGACTCAAAGAATAGAGCTATGCTCCCCGGCAACAGCGCCAGAAATTAGTCTTGATAACCCACAAGTATAGGGGATCGCAATAGCTTTCAAGGGTAGAGTATTCAACCCAAATTTATTGATTCGACACAAGGGGAGCCAGAATATTCTCAAGTATTAGCAGTTGAGCTGTCAATTCAACCACACCTGGATAACTTAGTATCTGCAGCAAAGTATTTAGTAGCAAAGTAGTACGATAGTAATGGTAAAAGTGGCAAAAGTAACAATAGCAGTTTTGTAGTAGTTGTAACAGTAGCAACAGAAAAGTAAATAAGTGAAGCACAATATGTGAAAAGCTCGTAGGCATTGGATCAGTGATGGATAATTATGTCGGATGCGATTCCTCATGTAATAGCAATAACATAGGGTCACACAGAACTAGCTCCAGTTCATCAATGTAATGTAGGCATGTATTCCAAATATAGTCATGCGTGCTTATGGAAAAGAACTTGCATGACATCTTTTGTCCTACCCTCCCGTGGCAGCGGGGTCCTAATGGAAACTAAGGGATATGAAGGCCTCCTTTTAATAGAGTACCGGACCAAAGCATTAACACATAGTGAATACATGAACTCCTCAAACTACAGTCATCACCGAGAAGTATCCCGATTATTGTCACTTCGGGGTTGTCGGATCATATCACATAATAGGTGACTATAGACTTGCAAGATAGGATCAAGAACTCACATATATTCATGAAAACATAATAGGTTCAGATATGAAATCATGGCACTCGGGCCCTAGTGACAAGCATTAAGCATAGCAAAGTCATAGCAACATCAATCTCAGAACATAGTGGATGCTAGGGATCAAATCCTAACAAAAATAACCTAATTACATGGTAAATCTCATCCAACCCATCACCGTCCAGCAAGCCTACGATGGAATTACTCACGCACGGCGGTGAGCAGCATGAAATTGGTGATGGAGGATGGTTGATGATGACGATGGCGACGAATCCCCCTCCCCGGAGCCTCGAACGGACTCCAGATTAGCCCCCCTGAGAGATTAGGGCTTGGCGGCGGCTTAGTATCATAAAACACGATGAAACTTTCTCTCTGATTTTTTTCTCCCCGAATCGGAATATATAGAGTTGGAGTTGAGGTCGGTGGAGCATCAGGGCACCCACGAGACAGGGGCGAGCCCAGGGGGAGGGGGCGCGCCCCCCACCCTCGTGGACAGGGTGTGGGCCCCCTGGCCTTGATTCTTCCGCCAGTATTTTTTATATTTTCCAAAAGTTATCTCTATGGATTTTCAGGTCATTCCGAGAACTTTTGTTCTCTGCACAATAAACAACACCATGGCAGTTCTGCTGAAAACAACGTCTGTCCGGGTTAGTTTCATTCAAATCATGCAAGTTAGAGTCCAAAACAAAGGCAAAAGTGTTCGGAAAAGTAGATACATTGGAGAAGTATCAGAGACCAACAAGGACACCACCCTTGGGGTTGAGAGCTCTGACACCATCGACAATGTTAAATACCAAGATTTGGAGAGCACATGCCTGGTAGCATGCAGCTCCTCATGAAGATTGGCAACCCACGAATCCACGTGGGATCAGGAGGCGAAGACCCCCGGCAACACCCTTACCGGGGACGACTCCAAGGCCCCCGACAAGCCTTGCCGGGGACGATCACTGGGCCGCGGCCTGGCCCACGCTCGGAAAGGTTTCACCACTTCACCACCACTCCAACGCGATGATAGGTATGCCAGCTAAGCAGGTGCCTGCATGGCGGCATGAAAATCTTCGTGGAAGCCTACCATTTCACCAACACAGCAGCTGGTTGGCCAGCGTGGCGCTGCATGCCTCGTCAGCCCGGACGCGTGGCGAGGAGGAGTGGTGAAGGATGAGATGAGCTCTGTTGCCGTCCCCAATAAAGCGAGAGGACACGTAGGCAGGGCATTAAATGCGCTTGTCCTACGTTGATCGAGCGATAAGCTTGTACCACTGTAGCTTGCCACCTCCTGTGTGCCACTGTGGCAACCCCTTTGTGTATAAAAGGAGGCCCAAGGCGCACAGAGAGAGGATTCAGACTTTTGGACAAAGCACGCATCGTAGCTAGTCCAAGAGCTCAAGAACACACATATAACCAGATAAAGCAGGACTAGGGTATTACGCATGTTCGCGGCCCAAACCTGGATAAAAATCCCCTGCATGCTAATGACTCGACCTGCTCTTTGTGCAACTAACCCCCCACCAAACGTAGAAGGGATCCTTGTGACCCCATAGGTGATCGGTTTCCCCGACATCTTTGGCGCGCCAGGTAGGGGGTCAGTTGTGAGAATCTGGTCTATAGTTAGTACTGTAGCTCCTTCGTCGCCATGGCTCCGGAGAAGGAGGCGAGCGGCGGCGCCCACGGCCGCAACGATGATTTGCACAACAACAAAAAGCTAAGCTAACTCAACTTTGAGTAATTCTTTCTTTTTATGAGGTTATCAATTGTCAAGTTCTTCAAGGGGCTAGTCTGCCATTTTGGTGTGCCAAACAGGGTCGTCACAGATAATGGCACACAGTTCACAAGCCGCACCATCATGCAGTACATCCAAGACCTCGACGTCAAGGACAAAGACTTTGGACAAGCTACGCAAGTGCGGAGGATGCTGGATTGATGAGTTGCCGGCGGTTCATTGGCCAATCAGAGCGACGCCAAATCGAGCCACCGGCTAGACACCCTTCTCCCTCGTATACGGGGCAGAGGCAGTTCTCCCCATGGAACTCACATACGGGTCACCTCGAGTGCTCAGTTATGACGAGCTTGATCAAGAGCGGTTGTAGCAAGATGATACAACGCTCCTTGAGGAAGATCATCTTCGGGCGGCTGTGCGAGCTGCACGCTACCAGCAAGCCTTGCACCGTTACCATAGCTGCAAGGTTCATACCCGTAGCTTTGAGGAAGGCGACCTTGTTCTTTGGCGCGTTCAGTCGACCAAGAATTCCGACAAGTTGATGCCAAAGTGGGAAGGCCCTTATCGGGTAATACGAGTCTCCAGGCTCGGCGCAGTCTGCCTGGAGATCAAAGATGGTATTCTGGTGAGCAACTCCTGGAACATTGAACATGTTCACAAATTTTACCATAAGGTGCGGTTGTCGGGCCCCCCGACAGACCACTTTTTGTACAAGCCTTGCCGGCAAGGCATGTAACCCTTTGTATAAAGCCAGGCGTAGACCCTGAGCAACAGATAAATAAATGAAGCATTGGCGCCCTAAGTTTTAGCATGCATGCTTGGTAGAGATTCTCTCTCTATGTGTTAGGGTTGATAGTGCTTAGCAGCGACTAACCCCTAGCACAGAGGTCGAGTGCGCGTCTCTTTGTCCCTTCCGATCCTTTTTGGTTTGCAGGCTGCCCAGGAGTTTCTGCCAAAACCCTTTGAAGGAAAGGAGACAGACCGGTGTCCCGACCCCAACAAGCCAAGGTTGCTGGGGGCTGCAAATTCAAGTATCCAACCAGAGCAAGCCAAGGTTGCCGGGGGCTACAGACTTAGATAAGTCTTTTGTCCCATGCTATGTACTTCCGTATGGAATCTGGACGTACGAAACTTCGTTCATTCCTATACCACCGTGCTCCCTCTCTCCCGTGCCCAGAAACTCTTCTTTGGGCCGAAACTTGGTTGTAGTGTGATGGGAAGGAAACAAACAAAGGGCCTAATCCTACTCCACTCCTACCTCTGCCAAGGGCATGAGTGTGGACGAGCTATGTATCGGGAGGACGGCAAGGTCTGTTGCCGGGTGATGATGTTTATCCTAAGATAACAAGGACTCGTTCCTTGGTGTGAGCCTCTCTCGTGCACAAAAGAACCCAGAAAGCACCCTTTTCTTCATTAGTACATTGTTAACAAGTACAATTCATACGGAATGCAAACATAAGCAAGGAATTGCAAAGTCTAAATTCGACAAGTGCCCGCGGGCTTAAGATTTAAAAAAAAGATAAGGTGCCCATAATCCCTTTCTTGTCCCCCTCCTCAGGAAGCGGACCGGGATAGCAGGCGGGCAAAGAGAGTGCCTAGGAGAGGTACGAGCAGTAGAAGACACCAAGAGAGCCTCCCTGCGGCCGTCCAGAAGAGGGCTGGTGATGACGGTGCCGGGGAAGAAACTGGAAGATGAGGCAGCGGTCCACCAATACGAGAGGAAGGCGTCGATGCCATCATACTCCGACTTGATGGCCCGCCACCCGCCTTCTTTGTCTTCTCCGGCCTCCCAGCACCAGCCACCAAAAGCGACGACCCCAAGAAGTTCAAAGAGCTAGCTTGGGAAGCCACCGCCAAGAGCTACCCCCCGGCAAATTGCTTTGCCGGGGGTGGGGGGCAGGTGCAGATGATGGTGCTGCCGGCGTCGCCCACGGATGGTGTATCCGACACCTAGTTGGACCCGTCATCCTCCCGCCCGCTACCCCCATCGCCGCTGTCGGTTTCCTCCTCGCCGCTGTCGCTCAAGGAGGAGCTCTCGTCGTCGGTCGAGCTCTCCGCACAGCACCCTAACCTGTGTCTCGAGCGCCTGAAGACCTTGATGGAGAGCAGGTCACTCTCCACTAGTTTGAAGTAGAGAACGTGCCCCCTCATCAAGCAGTGGGCGCGTGCGAAGGTTTTCCAACCCCGGAAAAGGGGCATTACATGAGGGACGGGGAACCTTGTGTTCACCCACATATCGCCATTGCAACACCCCTTCATGTGAAGCCTCAGCCTCGGCGGCTAGTCGATCTCCAGCACCCTTGCGAACGCCTCAGCAAGGCGGAGGCGGCTACGTGGTGGCTCGCGCAACTGCAAGATGAACTCCAACACCGTGTCTCCAACATGGCCGCTCGACGAGGCAGGAGGAGATGGAGGCGGAGAAGGTGGCACCACAGATGTCCCCCTTCCACGCCCACCTCTGCCTCGACTACCTCGCCGACCATGACCCCGTCCGGCGCCTCCGCCTTGAGCATCTGGCTCTTCCTTAACCACCGTGGCTTTCTGGCGGGAAGAAGATCTAGTCGCCTCCGCAGAGTGACGACCACGGCTGCGCCGTCTCGGCATGGTGATGGATGGAGGATGGGGAAAGGAGAAGACGCAAGAGGATGCCTCTCCTCCTACTCCTGGACCCCTTTTTATAGCCAAACCAAGAGACGGAAGGCTGGCTTTGCGCCTCTGAAGAGCCCTTTCAAATCCTGCTCATTAAAGCCACTGACAACGAGCGAGGCCGTCGACCGCCCTTCCCATGCCAATCAAAGGCGCATGGGTATCGGCCATGGCACGCTTCCCCATATCCCATGCATCCACCACCTACCCCGCACCATGCATACGGCATACGTGGCGGAAAAGGCGGGCGTGGGAGGAAACATGGAACGGCGGCTCCAAGATTGAGGAAGGCAAGGAGAGTAAATGAGCAGCGACCCCGCGATTTCCCCCTCTTTTTGAGGCAGATGCGGGCCGCCTCTTTACTATTCACCATGGGGTGACGCAAGCATGTTGCGATCACTCCACACACGACCCTCACGCACTCGATGCGGGTTGTGGGGAAGCGCAACTGACAAAAATATCGTGGCGGTTCACCTCTGCTACGCCCGCCCGCGCACTGCTTTGGCCCTGGCCCAACTACACCTTGCGCTTATGTGTGGCCCAGGCCCGGGGCCTCCTGTCGGTGTACAAAAGTAGGAGTACTTCTGTACCCCTTACTTGTGCACGGACGGTCGCAGCCACGCCTACGGCAGGGCTTGACAAACCAGAGGAGGACGGCAGAAGGCAAGACGGAAGCAAATAATATCAAAGCAGATGCCCAAAGAGACAGGCAGCAGGAGGCTGGCAGGGCAACGGCCGACAACAAGCCTTGCCAAGGCGACCTACGAGGCCCCCGACAAGCTCCTTGCCGGGGCGGCCTGCGAAGAGACCAACAAGGCCACCACCCTTGGGGTTGAGAGCTCTGACACCATCAACAACGTTAAAGACCAAGATTTGGAGAGCACATGCCTGGTAGCATGTAGCTCCTGACGAAGATTGGCAACCCATGAATCCACGTGGGATCAGGAGGCGAAGACCCCTGGCAAGACCCTTACCAGGGACGACTCCAAGGCTTGCCACGGACGATCGCTGGGCCGTGGCCAGGCCCGCGCTCGGGATGGTTTCACCACTTCGCCACCACTCCACCAGGCGCCTACGTGGCGACATGCAGATCTTCGTGGAGGCCTACCATTTCGCCAACACAACAGCTGGTTGGCCAGCATGGCACTGCATGCCTCATCGGCCTGGACGCGTGGCGAGGCGAGGAGGAGCGGCGAAGGATGAGATGGGCTTTGTTGCCGTCCCCAATAAAGCGAGAGGACACATAGGCAGCGCATTAAATGCTCTTGTCCTACATTGATCGAGCGATAAGCTCACACCACTGTAGCTTGCCACCTCCTGTCTGGCACTATGGCAACCCCTTTGTGTATAAAAGGAGGCCCAAGGTGCACAGAGAGAGGATTCGGACTTTTGGACAAAGCAGGCATCGTAGCTAGTCCAAGAGCTCAAGAACACACATATAACCAGATAAAGCAGGACTAGGGTATTACGCATCTTCGCGGCCTGTACCTGGATAAAAATACCCTGCATGCTAATGACTCGACCTGCTCTTTGAGCAACTAACCCCCCACCGAACGTAGAAGGGATCCTTGTGACCCCATAGGTGATCGGTTTCCCTGACATAGATCTCGCGGGAACGCGAGATAATAAAAATAAATAAAAATTGCTACAAGGTATTTTTGTATTTTTGGATTAATAGATCTGAAAATAAAGCAAATAAAAATAGATCTGAAAGGCAAATTTAAGAAGTGACCCGTGGGCCGTAGATTTTACTAGTGGTTTCTCTCAAGAAAAATAGCATACGGTGGGTAAACAAATTACTGTTGGGCAATTGATAGAACTTCAAATAATCATGACGATATCCAGGAAATGACCACTATATAGGCATCACGTACAAGATTAGTAGATCGACTCCTGCCTGCATCTACTACTATTACTCCACACATCGACCGCTATCCAGCATGCATCTAGTGTATTAAGTTCGTGGAAAAAACAGAGTAATCCAATAAGAACAATGACATGATGTACACAAGATCTATTTATGTAGAAATAGACCCCATCTTGTTATCCTTAATAGTAACGGTACATATGTGTCCGCTCCTCTTCTGTCACTGGGATCAAGCACCGTAAGATCGAACCCATCACAAAGCACCATAAGATCGAACCCATCACAAAGAACTGTAAGACAGAAAGCCATCTAGCTACTGAAGGAAATATGCCCTATAGGCAATAATAAATTTATTATTTATTTGCTTATTTCATGATAAATGTTTATTATTCATGCTAGAATTGTATTAATTGGAAACTTAGTACATATGTGAATACATAGACAAAACATATTGTCCCTAGTATGGCTCTACTTGACTAGCTCAGTAATCAAAAATGGTTATGTTTTCTAACCATAGACATGTGTTGTCATTTGATGAACGGGATCACATCATCAGGAGAATGATGTGATGGGCATGACCCATCCATTAGCTTAGCATTATGATTGTTACAGTTTCATTGCTATTGCTTTCTTGATGACTTATACAAGTTCCTCAGACTATGAGATTATGAAACTCCCAAATACCGGAGGAACACTTTGTGTGCTACCAAACGTCACAACGTAAATGGGTGATTATAAAGGTTCTCTACAGGTGTCTCCGAAGGTGTTTGTTGGGTTGGCATAGATCGAGATTAGGATTTGTCACTCTGTGTTTCGGAGAGGTATCTCTGGGCCCTCTCGGTAATACTCATCACTATAAGTCTTGCAAGCATTGTGACTAATGAGTTAGTTGCGGGATGAAGTATTATAGAATGAGTAAGGACACTTGTCGATAACGAGATCGAATCTCGGGCAAGTAACATACCGATGACAAAGGGAACAACTGAAAGGATCGATATAGTTGACTAGAGGGGGGGTGCTAACAATTTTTAGCTTTTCTTTACCAAATTAAATTTGCATCAAAGTAGGTTGTCTAGATATGCAACTAGGTGAACAACCTATATGATGCAACAACAACAAGCACACAAGAAATCAAGGGATATAACACAAGTAAGCTTGCAAAAGTAAACGCACGAGATAACCAAGAGTGGAGCCAGTGAAGACGAGGATGTGTTACCGAAGTTCCTTCCTTTTGAGGGGAAGTACGTCTCTGTTAGAGCGGTGTGGAGGCACAATGCTCCCCAAGAAGCCACTAGGGCCACCGTACTCTCCTCACACCCTCACACAATGTGAGAAGCCATGATTCCACTATTGGTGCCCTTGAAGGCGGCGACCGAACCTTAACAAACAAGGTTGGGGCAATCTCCACAACTTAATTAGAGGCTCCCAACGACACCATGAAGCTTCACCACAATGGACTATGGCTCCGAGGTGACCTCAACTGTCTAGGGTGCTCAAACACCCAAGAGTAATCAGATATGCTAGGGATTAGTGGGGGGAATCAAATTTCTCTTGGTGGAAGTGTAGATCGGGGCCTTCTCAACCAATCCCGAGCAAATCAACAAGTTTGATTGGCTAGGGAGAGAGATCGGGCGAAAATGGAGCTTTGAGGAACAATGGAGCTTGGGGATGGAAGAGGTGAGTCTTCTTGGAGAAGAAGACCCCCTTATATAGTGGGGGGACAATTCCAACCGTTACCCACCACTCAGCCCGCGACCTGCGGTACTACCGCACCACAGGAGCAGTACTACCACACGGGCCTGCGGTACTACCACGGCGGACCGCGGTACTACCATGGGCGCGGCAGAGCCTGGACCTGAACAGAAGAGCATAAATAGGGCACGGTACTACTGCGAGCCTATGCAGTACTGCCGCAAGGCAGCCACAGTCCAGGCACGGTAGGCACATATGTAAAAAATTACATCCGTGACTACCTCCACTGAGGTTTTATCGATGCGAAAATCCGACACGGTACTACCGCGAACCAGGGGTGCGGTAGTACCACGAAGGGTGCAGATGTAAAAAATTACATCTGCCCCTACCTCCGCTCCTGCTGTTGTACCTGGCAAGGCAACATGGTACTACCGCGCCATAGCACGGTACTACCGCGTAGGGCGCGGATGTAAAAAATTACATCCTCCCCTACTACCACTTGCGCAGCAGCGCCAGGCCATACCACACGACAATACCACTTAGAAGGAGCAGTACTACCGTGGAAGCCCACGGTACTACCGTGTAGGAGCCCGGTACTACCGCTGGCTCCTGCGGTAGTACCGCTCAGAGGAGCAGTACTACTGCCAGCCTGAGAAGAGCAACTCGGAGTCCTTCATTTCGCAGAGACAAGGTGAGACAGAGGAAACTCCAAAGGGCCAAAGGAAAGGCGGTGCAAACGGGACGTGTATGTGAGATTCCACCCAAACCTTTCCGAAGCGGACCCCCTCTTAATAGTACGGCTTTCCTACGACTCAACTCCACCGAAAAGAACCGTAGAGAAACGCCGTCTTCAATATTCTTCAAGGGGCATCAAATCGTCTTGTGTTTAGTCATGATATATCTGAAAAGCTCAATACACACGATTAGTCGGCAAAAGCATTGTCATCAATCACCAAAACTACTAAGGGACAAGAATGCCCTTACAATCTCCCCCTTTTTGGTGGATTGATAACAATACAAGATTTGCACAAAGGGAAAGAATATAGCACAAGCAAACCCCACATCTCTAGAATATAGACGAGCTCCCCCTAGATTTGTGCTAGAGAGTAAAGTGCTTTGGACTGCACGACACGAATACTAGGATCACCACTCCCCCTATATTTTAGAGACAAAGCTTATCTTGCAATGATAAGGCTAACACTAAACAAGATAGTAAATATGAGCATAACATAAATAACACGATATAGCATAAGCTCAATAAGGTAATAAGGTACGATAGAGTGCATATGTCTTACACCATATGATAAACTTAGTCTCACGAGCACAACCAAACCAAAGCAAACAAGTTCAACAGACGGAAAGCAAAGCGAACGGCGAAGCACACAATACACGACACACAAATCCTACTCTCTCTCCCCCTTTGGCATCGAGACACCAAAAAGATATAGAGGGCACCTACAACAAAGGTGGTAGCTCAGGCGGAAAACGACTCCTCGTTGCCAGAATCCGTGGCAGGAATGTACTCCTCCTCAGAATCGGTCCACTTGTAGCCCTGCTTAGCCATCCAGGCAGCCTCGGGGGTGATGTGCTTCTCAGAGCCACTGGACACGTCCTCGCCGCACACCCTCAAGATCCTGTTGTCGCGATGGCGACCCTCCTTCTGAGCAACATGGGCCTTGTACTGACCCTGGACCTGCATGCAGAAAATCCTCTTCATCTTGATCTTCAGCTTCTTCGCCCAAGAGGGCTCAGTAGAGGGAGTAGTGAAAGCAGAACGGTCCTCAGCAGCTTCTTCCTCCTCAATCTCCTCCTCATCCACAGCCATCCTGGCAGCCTCAACGGAAGTGGTGGTGTTAGCCCAATGGGGCTTGATGCGGAGCCTGATGGGCTCATGACGAATCCAGCCTAGAGCTTCAAACTCATCATTGGGAAAGAGATTCTCCCAAGTCTTGGAGATCAGGTGAAATAGGTAATGCCCATAGATGGGGACCTTATGGTTGAACACGGCGAACTGAAGCTCACACCACATGATATGTGAGACATTAAGTGGCTGAGTCTGAGCCTGACGGGCCTCCTCACAAAGGAGCATCATGTCAACGAGGTAAGCATGCACCTGGCCCATGTCACCAATGGGCGGGAAGAGGGTGTTCCGGAAGAGCCGAGCATGATGTCAAGGAAGGGGTTAAGCACCCACACCTTCTTCTTGCTGGGAAGTGTCTTGTGAACAAGGAATGGCATGAGCTTGTTCTTGTTGGCAGACTCAGAGTTGGCACGAGGGCGAACTCCAACTGGCGTGTCGAGCCCTTCATCTGGAATGTTAAGCAACTCCATGAACTCCTTCCATGTAGCAGACATCCGTCGACCATTGGTCATCCAAGTCATGGTCCTTGCTTCATCGACGTCGAAGTAGACTGAAGCAAAGAACTGTGCTATGATCTCTGGATCAAAATCCTTGTGCAAGGTGAGCATGTGCTCAATGCCGAACTGCTCGACTAGATCCAAGGCCTCTCCAAAGTACACACGGTGCTTGTCCTGCCTCATATGATGCATGTCAATCCAGTGAACTTCCACGTAGAGGTTTTGCTTGGCCTTGATCACATCCAGATAGATCAGATTCTGCTGCTTGGTCCAGAAGAGATCATTGCCTCGCAAGTTAGCCCGGGGATTTACATAGGGATTGAGCTTCCTTCGAATGACAAACTCGGCCAGGGGAATCTCATCCATGCCCATGACGGGCTCCTTCTTCTTGTTGGCGGTGTGCTTGGTCCTGCGTTGGGAAGCAGATGACCCCTCTGGAGCTTCATCTAGGTTGCGCAGCCGCTTTGACCCTGTGTCACGGCTGGGATTCGAGCGACGAGCAAGAGAACCGGAGCCACCACCTAGACACAAAACACAAGAACACACACGGGAAACAAGACGGATCAATGCAAAGGACAAAGGCCAAAGCTGAAGGAAACAATTAAGCACGAGATCTCGACAGAAAAAAAAGCGCTGGTTAAATCTACGGTAGTACCGGGCCGGTGTACGGATGTAAAAAATTACATCCGCTCCAGCCGCGGTAGTACCGTGCCGGGGTGGCACGATAGTACCGCGCCTGGGGCGGAAGTAATTTTTTCCTTCCGGGCGCCAAGCGGTAGTACCGCACCAAGGTGCAGAAGTGCCGCATGGCGCCAGTTACAGGCGAGGTTGCGGTAGTACCACTCCAGGAGGAACGGTAGTACCACGTGGATCGAAAACCGCGACAATTGTCGCGGATCTGGATCTAGAACCTTCACACGACTATATCGGTACTACCATTGATCAACCGGAACTATTTTGACTATCCAAAGAGCATGCTTACTACACTACCACGCTCCTACGAATCTCACTTGCACAGATTTAGCCAAAAATCTCAAGAACGCCACATGCATCTCCCCAAGACCTAAAAGCACAAGGAAGGACGAACAAGGAGAGGAACTTGGGGTAAAACCTTGATCCATGGCAAGAGGGCGAGGTGGGGAACGATACCACCTGTCGGAATCCGAGAAGAGCGGCCGGAGACGGAGATCCGGCGAAGGCCTCCGGCGCCGTTCTTGGGCAGGAGAGAGAGAGAGACGGGGTGGGGAATAGAGATGAATGGGTATGGGGGAGTTAGAACTCCCCCTGTCCCGCTCTTAACCCCACCCACTCGCGTGGGCGCGGAAGTACCGTGGGTCATCGCGGTAGTACCGCCCGGGCGGAAGTACCACGTGCTGGGCGGTAGTACCGCTCTTCCAGCGGCAGTAAAAAATTACTACCGCGATGATAGCGGTAGTACCGTGCCCCTGTGAGGCAACTGAGCAACCGCAGAGCCACCAACTCCTACGGTAGTACCGTGGCTCGCCACGGTAGTACTGTAACCCAAGAAAGTGCAAGTTTCACACGAGAGACAGAGAGCAAATGCAATACAACCTTCGGAAACACCGAACAACTAAGAGTCGAACACAAACGACGACACAAACACGGCACAGAGAAGAGGAAAGCACATGACAACAAAGAGACACAACCTCTCCAAGGAGGGGGTGGTGGCTGGAGCCATCTATATTTGAGTTGATTGGTATGGCGCCGCGAAGAATTATCCTTGGGCCCATGACCAATACTCGTCTTT